>NC_046231.1:4725000-4908935 GCF_009819885.2 Catharus ustulatus | reverse complement strand
CAGTGTCAGGGCTGACTTTAAGCAGCTCCAGAAGTTGAATCCACCCAATATATAGGAAATCAATTCTCTTTTTAAGCTGTTTTCAAGCGTCTCCCAGATGCCCCTCCAGCAAGGAGCACATCCCACTCAGCCCCAGCCATGGACCCTTCCTGGCTGCTTCTTCTGCCAGAGGAGAAGCTACAGATCCAGCCCTGTGGCTTATCCCCCCTGTGTAACCTCCTCCAATGAAACAACCTTTCTCTGCAGGTGGTCTCCTGAGATATTCTGCAAGGCCACAGAGACCACAAGCTCTGCGGCTGCCCAGCCCTCACCGGTGCAGTTGTGTGCAACAGCCCTGCAGGTTTGACCCTCAGGAGCTGTGAAACTTGCCTTCCCACCAGCGCTTTGAGGGCAGATCTCACACCCTGGTTTCTGCCGTCAACAGAAGGCTGGCACAAAGCAAATGCAGATGGAATGGGGAATCCATGGGGAAATCCATGCCCTCTCAGGAGCAGTGGGCCACAGGCTTCTCTTGATCTCAGCGCTCCAAAGCCATGACTTGCACAGCTAATTATCTCCCACAAAATAAAGAGAGAACTTGCAAACATGATCCAGAATCATTTGTGCTTCAGCCTCTCTGCAGACTATTTCACAGAGCCGTGCCTGAGATGCTGGCTCCTCTTGCTTGCCCTCCGATACAAATTTGCACTGCATACAAATAACAAGTCAAGGACTGCTACTAAACAGCCATTTTCACTGGAAAACAGCCCCACAGACACTTACCATCTCTATCCGGAAGTGTGCAGGAACTTCAGTCACATTCTCAAGGTGGAGAATTTTGGACTTGTCTTTCAAGGCTTGGATAGTGCCAAAGTTTATCTCCTTCGGATGGACTTTGAGAAACGGTCCATAGCCATAGCACTCTAAATGGATTTCCTGTTCCAAGAAGAAGGTAGGAAAGATTTAAAAAAAAAAAAAAAAAAAGACTCACCAAGGAGAGTTTTAAAGACTTAGCCAGCTCTAGAAGTATTTTCAGACTGGGGAGAATTATGGCTATTGGAAGCTGTCAGTGATGTAGACTGGAACAGAAGGCCTGGAGCAAGTGTGGGGTCTGCAGCGATCCCACCTGAAAGCCACAAGCTCCCATTATCAGGGGACAAAAACTGCTGTTTGTCACTCTTGCTTCTTCACACCTCCTCCACATTGCTATTTCCTCTGCCTCCTTCCTGCTTCATTCACTGCTCCATCTTGGCCCAAACCACCCTCCCAACTTCTGCTGCTGCACAGCCGTCCTTGAACACTAAGGTCTTGAACATTCAGCAAGCCACACCGGTGAAGCCAGCACAAGACACAAGCAAGGCAGACTCTTCAGAGTAGACATGAGGCAAGGTAGCTGACTTCAATTTGTGCTTATGTGTATTCTTCATATATATGAGTAAGGGGCGTTAATTAGTAATTATATCCTTCAAGCAGTATTTTTTACTTGAAACAAAATGTCTAAACTGATATAAAAATAGCCTGAAACTCAAAAGGGTTGTTTCTTGCAGAGCTGGCACAGAGTTTGGGACAAAGAACATGGATCCCTTTGCTAAACTACCTGCTCACACCATTGGAAACCGGGACATTTTGTTCAGTCTTGCTGGATTTCACTGGTCCTAAACACCCCAGCTGTCACACAGGACTTGAATGCATAGAACACAAAACCAATAAGATTCACTGGAGGGCTTGGAGTATGATTTAACTACAGAAGAAACTATCCTGCGTCACGTAAAACCTTTAGTCATGTCTGACTTGAGGCAATGGCATTGACAGCTGCCAGAATTACCTTCAGTCAGAAAGAGCAGCATCCAGAAATGCACATCCCTTTGGGACACTCGTGACTGTGTGCAAAGAAGAGTCAAAAGCTATGTACCATGGCTGGGACCTCAAGAATTGGGAACTACAGCCCTGCATGATGACGGATCTTTTATTCTTCTGGGAGAAGGGAGGCCCAGGGGGCTGCAGCCTGGCTAAGGCTCCCTGGAAGGAGAAGCTGGAGGCAGGAGCTGTGCCTCACCAGCTGGCTTTGCCTCCAGGTGACGCTGGGGCAGAAGCAGCAAAGGCAGGGCAGAGCCCTTTGGAGATGAGCAGCATAGCCCCTGGAGGATGTCTGGCCCAGCTTCAGCTAGCGTGTAACAAGGCAATATATAGCCTCACCGAGGAAAAGGTTTATAAAAACACACACAAACCCTTCATCTGCAGCACCCTTAAAAGGGACAAGAAAAGCCCTGTTCACCAGCATTACAGGCAATGGGACACACAGAAGCAAGAAGAAAAGCAGTCCTCAGTGTTCTTGCTATACACACACACCCACATCCTGCAGCACTGCTGGCTTTGCTGGGGTGGTAGTGTCACAAATCAGACTGTTTAGGGATGAAGATCATCCATGCCTGGCAGACAGGGCTGCATTTTGTTGCCACTCTTGCTGTTATAACATATGCCTCTTTTAGAAGCTCTTTTAGAATCTTCTTTAGAATCTTCAGAATCCTCTTTTAGGAAGCTTTAGTTTGGGAATTGCTTGCCTTGTCCATTTCCAAACTTGGTGGAAAAAGCAAGCAAAGTCTGTGCTCCAGATGCAAGTTGTGTGGACATTGGTATATTTTTGGCTGGGCTTTTCTTGAGGAGATAGGATGGATATTTCTCAGATCTGAGGGACCTGAGTTTCAGAGAGGCCTCAATTAATCTCTGCACAAAACATTCCTTCATGGTGGTCTTGTAGGCAGTGCTTGCTTTGGCAGGATTCAGGGATGTCCCTGTGTGATCCCGAACAGTTGTCACGAAGCAAGCACTTGTGTTCATCTGGTAACACGGCACAGTGTGAGACCCAGAGCCTGGTCTGGGTTTCAGACTGGGCTTCTAATCCCATCTCCCACATTTGTAACTAAGTGCTGGGTCAGGCACTGAGATTGCTGCCTATGAGGCTTCCACTCTTCCTCTTTTCTAGGCATAAGCTGCTGCTTGTGCCACCAGCCCCTTCTGTCCTTGTCCACAACAGCCATATATCGCAAGTTCCTGGAGGAATCCCTGTCCACTTTACGCCCCACTGAGATGAGTTGCTCAAGGCACACATCTCCCCTCGCTCTCACCAGTGGGGATCCTTGTCTCCCAAACACAGCGATCTCAGCAGTGGCGTTGCACTCTCTCAGCTGCTGGGCCTCAAGTGTAATTGGGATCTCCACCGAGCTGTGAGCCTCGATAATCCCAGATGGCATAGAGCTGGAGAACCATGCAGTGGCCTCCTCCTTGTGTTCCTGCAAGGGACAGAATCAAAAGTAACTTCAGAACTGGGGAAACTTTAAACTCCTTGACATCTACCACAAGTGTGTGTAACTCACACACACTTGTGAAAGTTCTCAGGAGAAAGCAAAAAGGCAAAAAACAAGATGCAAAGTGTAGGTGCTGAGCATCCTCAGGGGGTCCAAAAGTTGCTGTGCCCATAGATACCCGCTTCTGTGCTGATAGCCTCCTTGCATCAGATTTTCACTGCCCTCTAAGCTCTCCCACTTGAAAACAAGCCAAAGACTAGAATACAAATGTCTTCTTCATGATGTTAAACTCTTTCCTAAAGTCTGTATTCAGGTTCCTGTTCTCTGAAAACCTTTAGGTTTGAATAGAAACCAGCAAGGTCTTATTCAAACCTTTTTATTCCCGTAATAACGCCCCCCAGTAACATTTGAGGGGAGGAGCTGGAGGCAAGGCCAAACCTGAGAGAGAAGACGGTAGCAGCCAGGAAGTCGCTGTCATTCACAAGGGTCAGCTTCTCCTCGCGGGGAAACTTTAGCAAGCAGTATCCTAAACTCATGACAGGGTTGAGCACTCGCAGTGCAGGAACGACGCATCTGGGCAAAGGAATGAGCCCAAGGCAATTAGAGATACGGAGAGCATTGAGAACTTTTGTCCTCAAAGAGAATGGAACGGAGCACAAGACATTTGTCAAATCAAAATTTTCACTGATACACTGATACAAATTTAATAGCCCTACAGTGATAAATCACCTTGAACTTCTTTTCACTCAAACACCTCTTGTCAAGGAGGGGCAAAGCAGAGGCTTTCAAGTGTCCAGGAAGAGCATGTGCCCTGTTCCTGAGCTGTCGTAGCAGTTTTGCCCCCTTTTTTTGCCCCCATGGACACTTGCAAGGACTCCTGTAACAGTCCCAGAGTCCATGAGCTCTGGGGGAGGCTTTCCAACAAGCACCAGTGTCCCCCCAAGGCTCAAGGAACACAAGACTCTGCTGTGTCAGTGAATATGACTCCCTTTTCTCCTACCACACTCTTGTGCTCCAGCAGTGGAGGGCATAAGGCCTACCGAGTGGGTGATCAATCTCTTCCAGTTCCTACAGCTCCCTGGATTCTTTACCCCACATGTCTCTACACTGACTGTCCCCATCTGGACTTGCTCGACAAAACTGCAGCCCATGCACTGACTGGACGGCTCTGCCTGGGACAGGGAACAGCACCAGGGAACTGCATCTCTCTTGTCATTCTACCAATGCCCTCAGCAGCACAGCAGGATAGAATTTGGCTGCAGCAAGAAGAACTTTTGGCCTCAGCTCTGAGAACATTACTCAAAAGAGCCAGAGGGAAGCAGTGAAACCTGAGCTCACTTGCCCCATCAAGGACTATATTTCTCTTTGTAAGATCTGTTGCCCTCCCCACTCCTGCCTTGAGCCTCTTCCCCACTGCACGTGCACTGTTGAAGTGAACCAGACCCCAGCTCTCAGTAGGCTGCTCACTGTGTCCCAAATCAATGTGCAGGGTGGTCACAAACCAGCACAAGTTCACCACTTGCAGGAACAAGGACAGGCAACCCTGGGGAAGTTTCTTACGTCTCAAGCACCAAAGCCCAGGCCAACAATTAATGCTATTCCGGCTCCCTTCAGAAAAGCCTAGGGTCACGCCTGGCTGTGAGAAGGGGGCATCTCACCATGGGCTGCTTTCCTAGCACTCTTCTCATGTCTACATGGGCAATTGCAGCTCATTAAGCAACACTTCTCCTTTGGAGCTGCAGCCAGGCAGCATCCGTGCTGGTGCTGGATGCACAAGGAGAGACAAGCGGCTGCAAGGAAAGCCTTGGTACCTGGCTGTGAGGGGCAGTGCCAACCACCTATTGCCAACACCAACCACGTCCACCACCAGCTCCAGCTTGTACTCTCTCACCGTGTTGGAACACAGGGTGATCTGGTAGAAGAGAAAAGAAGTGCAGCAAGGATTTGCTCGCTCCCAAAATCTCCTCACCCATGTGTGCTGTCCTCCAAATCTTCTTGCATGGTAAAGAATGGGAGGATTTTGCTGTAGTTCTTCTGCTGCTCCATAAGTAGATCACAGTCTTTGGGAGTAACAAAAGCATTCTGGCAATATCAGATTTGTTAAAGGGACTAATTTTTCACCTGAGTACAACAACATAAATGCAGAAAAAGTCTGCTGTCTTGAATGGAACGAGTCCAGCTTTAGAGTAGGAAGCTGAGGGCAAAGTGTGGCCCAGCACATGCTGGGCAGTTTATGACTGCAGAGTATTTCCTGTCCCCACTGAAGATTCCTGCAGTGAGTACAACTCATCTGCTTCCCAGGAGACGAGAAATGAGACCAGGAAGAACAGAAAACTGCTTTATACAATGATATCTCTCTCTTTAACAGCCACCTTGTGTCCTCATCCTTCCTCTGCCCACCTGCAATCAGAGAAAGTGCTCTCAAAAACATAAGAATAGCTGCAGTGCTTGACTATCTGGTACATGATTTCAGCCTGTGATTTTGGAAACAAAACAGTGCTCCTTGAGGAATATCCTGAGTAACCCAGCTAACAGAGGCCTCACGCCAGTGCAGATCTCTCCCTCAGACGATGCTCAAAGCTGGCAGCAGAGCTGAAGCCCTCCCACACTGCAGTGAAGCTTCAGCCCCACTGGTTGGACTCTTCCCATACCTTGAGGTCCTGCCATCCCAGGGCACGGATGACAGTTGTGCTGGGTTTTATGGCAAATTCCCTTGGCTCCAGAGGACCTCGAGCTTCCTTCCTCCAAGACTGGTTACTGTCTCTCTGCATCTGAGTAAAGCTGTCAACGCTGAACTCTCCTGAGCCATCCCCAGCAATGCGGAGGTTGACAGCCATGTGTGCCAGGGAGGTGTTAAACAGGCGACACTCCAAGGTGTGAGGAAAACCTAAGAAAATGACACAAATAGCCCTTCAGGCATCAGTGTCTCATGACTCCTGGTGGGAATATCCTGGTAGGATAAAACCATGCTTGCATTTTGCCTCTTTGTTATCTCAACTACAGCTCATTGCAGCAGATATATGGCTTGGATGGCCAGCTCTGTGTGGAGGAGATATCTCCCACAGCCTGCTTAGCAAGAGTCATTTGAACACAGATGGCGAGGAAAAACCAACTGCAGGCACAGCCCAGGGCTTCTCCATGCCCTTCAACAGTGGTCACTGCCAGCTCCAGCAGTGACTCCATCAGGGAGGCAAGAGAAGCACCAAAAGGACAAAAGGCACAAAACAGGCACAGGAAAGGCACAAAAAGGATGTCCCAATCCCAAATGCCACCGTGGTGACCAGATGCAGACAACAGTCAGCAGCACAGTTAAAAAAAAAACAGAGATAAAAGAGGTGCCCTCAGCTGAAGAAGCCTTAGGAATGAAATTATTTCAAGCAGGATGCATCTGCTCTCGCAGAACCATATTCCCACCTGGTGCCTTTTTCTATTGTGCCACTTATTCAAAAGGAAACAAGAATTGGCTGAACAGCAATGCTGACTTTTTATTCCTTTGGTCCTGTTTGATCTCACGATGGCAAAAGGGTACCTGAGGCACCGGCAGCCTTGGGATTAACACCCTGAAGAGGTTGTGGTGGAGGGATTATGTTCAAGTGCTCCATTCCAGCAACACACAAAGCGCTCACACTCGGGCGCGAGCCCAGGGCACACTCACCAAAGGAGACGTCACCAAAGTGGAGGGCGGGCACATTAAAATGGAAAGTCGGTCCCTTGACGCAGCCCCTGCGAGGACAAAGGCAGAGAGGCAGTGGCTTTGTTAAAGGGAATTGCGAAGACTTCGGGTGTCCTTCGGGAGGGTGTGGATAAAAGCTGCTCTCAGAGCCACCCTGCATTTCAAATCAACTCAGCAGCTTGTGCTCAGCACAGCACCCATGTGGACAGGAGGCAGCCAGAGCAAAGTGCTCAGCAGCTGACAGACTATGTGGGACAAGCCCTCAAGCTGCTGTGGTCCTGAGAAGTGAGTTTTACTTCTCCTATCATCACTTTTCTTCCTTTTTTCCCACCTCTACCCTTTGCTGAGTGACGATGTTCACCTTTGCAATGGCTCGAGCCCACGGGATGATGCCCATGTCCTTGGGACAGTTCCTGCTACACAGTTGCCTGTCTCCCACATCAGCCCTTTCCTGGCTGTGGAAAGGAGGTACCAGAGCACTCCCTGCTCAGGAGCTGGGAGCACAGCTTGTCCCCCACAGCATGACCATGAGAGGTGAGGTGAGGCTGCTGCTGCCCATTGGTGATGGATTATTAAGGGAAGTTTTGAAAACCACTGCTGCTGCTGCTGCTGCCAAATCACCCAGGCTGGCCCATCTCCAAAGCCCTGGGGGCCTTGCTGGCTGTTCAGGTGGGACATCCCAGAGCAGCTACTGTCCAAAGCTGATCCATCCCACTGCGGGCCACAGCCTAAGCAGGAGACATCCCTGCAGGGAGTAGTCACTCCAGCTCCCGGGTACCCACACAGAGCAGCAGGCACCCCCACACTAAAGGGATGCTACAACCAGAGCCAAGATTAGGACCTCAGGCAACACCTGTTTTCTCTGCTCCACCACAGAATGAGGTAGATGGGAGATATTACCCAGAGACAGCCACAGATGTGCTCTGCAAGCTCCCAAAGCACTCCTCACCTGATAGTCAAGGTCACGGGTTTAGGGGATCCAGTCACATGGAACCGGAATTCTTCCTGGAACTCCCCCAGCATGGTGGGACAGAAGAAGATCTGGATGGCCTGGAGACTGCCCGGTGCCACGATGCCCTCCTGAGGCAGGAAGGTGAAGCAGGAGCCCATGGCTGTGGTTGGAGGGAGGAGGCTGAAGGGAGCCTTAATAGGCCCCTTGTTGAACAGGGTGGCCTGCAGCAGCAGAAAAGCCAAATGGAAATACACGAGGAATTTTCCTTTCCTACAGAAGCCTGAGTTACTTTCTAATTAAACGATTCATGCCTTTAGAAGGCAGAAGATGCCCTGTGCTGCTGCATGGCAGAAGCAAAAAAATACAACTTTGAAATACAACTTTGTACGGCTTTGGCTTTTTTCATGCAAAGCAGTGATAACCTTCACAAAACAAGACTCACTCTGGGGTTTCCCCACTGGCAAAGACAGTCCACTTCAACCTGCAGCATAGAGGAGCTGCTCCAGGGGCATTCACCAAGTGCATTCACAGCGTTAAGGCCCTAAGAGCAACCTGAGCCATTGCAGCATCCCCAGTGAAATCAGCACAGAGATGCCGCTGCGGCTCCAGGTGTGCCCAACCCCACCACGGGCAGGGCACATTCACCTTCCATTGCTGCCAACCTGTTTACTGCATGCGGGAAAAACCAGAAGCAAAGATGTGAAAAGTTCCTTTGCTTCCTTCCCGGAAACACCTGGCTCTTTCTAGAGCCAGAGGCACAGCACGGCTGAAGTGTGGTGAGGGACTGGCCAGCAAGGCAAAGCACTGCCAAGCCCTTTGACCAGTGCTGAGCCAGGAGGGTGGATGGCTTTCCTCTGACTCCCAGGAACAGGTAGGAGGGATTTGATTGAAAACTGTTTGCAATGGACTGGAATTCAAATGCAGGCAGTGTGTTCCAGCTGCTTTTGGACAGCCCAAGCACAAAGGTGATTTGTGTCTGCAACAAAAGCCACTGAATATGCAGCTTTTTGACCTGGTGTTGCTTTCATGTGTCAAGCCGTTTTGCAGCAAGCCTCCCAGCTGATCTCCAAGAAAGGCTGCCCGGAAGAAGGGATTGGGGTTTCATGAACAACAGACACATCTTTCTGACCTCATCAGAAAGATCCAGGTTCCAAGAAACCCCCCAAATTTGACTGTTATCACAAGTGCCCAAGTTGCCCGGAATTGCAGAGGTCCGTTAGGCTCACTGCTACCTCAGGAGCCACCAGGATCCACCCCAACCCTGCTGCTCACCTCATATCTGTGGGTTGCTCTGACCAAAACCCCGACGACATGCAGTTCCTCAAAGCTGAAGCGGAGCTGGGGCCCGAGGCCTTCCCCTGTGAGGTGCAGTGGCAGCCTGTTCTCACGACCTGGGGAGAGATTTCTATTTCAGTACAGTAATTCCTTCTGCTATCCTGCATTTTCCAGGCTGCCTTAGTGCTAGCCCCTGACTCTGAGCAGCATGGGACCAGCTCCTGATGTTCCAGGAGACGATAGGGACCCTTCTCTTTCCCTCAGGATATATGGTACACTCATAGAGACCATCCTTTCTTCTACCCCTATGTTGATAGTGGAACTTCAGGGAATGTCAGCAATTTTGTTCTTCCTCCTTCTGGGTGCACCTCAGAGAGTGTTTTTCCCAAGGGATGAGGAGTACACTAAATACAGGCAGCATTCAGAAGGGCCAAGAGGGAAAATATAAAAATAGAAGAGATCCCTGGAAGCTGCAGGAACAGTGGGGATGTGCCAGCCCTGCCCTGCTGACCACGGGCCCTTCCCAGCAATCCCACAGGAGCCCAGTGACCCAGGGGAGTGTTTGTACCCCACCTTCACTGGCGTGAGAGAGGCAGGGCAAGGAGCCGTACCTGAGATGTCGCAGTAAACTGCTTGCTTATAGACCCGGGCCTCCTGGGGCTTAAAGAACACGCTGATTTCAGCCGAGCAATGCGGCCTGATCTCACCCTCCTACAGCAGAAGGAGACAGCAAAACATTTCTGTTTGAACTTCACATCTCTTGTTTTCAACCACAGTCCTGTAAGCTGTTATTTAGAGCGCCAGTGACAAGCAGGGAGTGAGTAACACTCATCAATAACCCTGATAGCAGAGTTTGGAAGCTTTAGTCAGGTTCCTGGTGCCTGCCAGGAGCCTGCAGGGCAGAAACGCTCTTTGCAACCAGCACTCTGAGCTCAGCAGAATCCAGATGACTTCTCTCTTGGCACACAAAGCCTGCTGAGGCAGGGATGGGTCAATTGACTTTATTTAGGGATGAGGAGGAAGAGGAGGAAGAGGAGAAGCAGGAAGGGAGGTTCTCCGCCATCACTTACCTTTGGCTCAAGGGAGAAAATGTCATTGCAGAACAGCATGGCATCTTCTCTCACCTTTGCCCTCTCACTCTGGAGGCTGCGGGTGAGAAGAGCAAAGCGTTCTTGGCCAGTGATGTCCACTTCACACTCCTTCAGAAAATCAGACAACTCGTCCTTTTTCTGCTGACACAGCCTGTGATACTGCCTGCAGCCACAGGAGAGACAAACCCAGCAGGTTGTTTAATAAGCCACATATCTGCAGAGAGAAGTGCAAGTGCAGGAGCAGCTCCTCAGCCAAGGGCTGACCCTGAGCCATGGGGCCCAAATGGACCTGAGGATCAATTTTTGCACACTCCACACTTGCAAACTCAGGAGAGGTTTCCAAAGCCAGCAGCTCTCAAAAGGAACCTCGTGGCTCAAAGCCTCCTGCCACAGCTGAGGGAGAACCCACCAGCCACCTCAAGAGGCTTTTCCTGACACACAACTGCTTGGGGGAGGCAGGTAGAGATAGGATGGTTTACTTACCCATGGCCATTCAAAAGCACCAAGATCTCCTGAAGCCGTGGGTTAGTTTTACCTTGGGCAAGGGATGTCACTTAAACGGATCTTTCAAACCCACCTGAGTTTCAGCTGATCCTCCTCTCCCTGAGTACCGACAGCCTTCCACTGGAAGCACGCTGTGATATCACTCAGGTTGTGGATGAGCACGGTTGCGCGGTTTGACAGTGTGATGTACGTCTCCTCAAGTGTCACAGTATTCCTGTCCAGCTTGATGTGCAAATCCACAGCTCTTCCAAGAAGGCTTGTGTGGGTGTCTTCACCTGCAACAAAGCAAAGGGGAGTCTTTGCTCAGCTCACTGACTGATGGAAGCACAAGGGACAGAGCAAACCACAGGTCCCAGAAGAAATTGTCACAGCTTTTAGCTGAATGAGCAGCTCCATGGGTCAGTACATCTATCACAACCTGAGAGCTGCATGTGCACAGCACGAGGATGTCCTGGACAACCTGCCAGCATTTCACCCTCTAGAACAGACCCCAACCAAAGGCTCCCTCATTTCCAGAGCTTTCAAACCTTCATTTTTCCCAACCAACTCGTGGGATTTGTCTGGCCTCAGACTTCAGTACCAAGCTCACCATTCACCAGGTGAGTGTTTCCCAGGCGAGATGTAAACAACACGTATCAGACATGCTCTCTAGAAATGGCATTTCTGTGGAGCCCTACAATGATGTCAAGATGACAGACTACATGACTACAAACTAGATGACTACAAAATGAACACCATGCAAACAATCATCATCATCATCATCTCCCTCTTTAAACCCACGTCCAATCCACATCAACCTTTCTGCTTTAGAAAGGGCTCTGCTCTGAGGGATGCAGAGAGTGCCCTGTGCAGTGCCCAGCTCTCACCTGTGTCGTAGTGCACGACAAGGGACGCGGAGAAGTCACCAGTCCTCAGTGGCAGAAATTCCACTGTCACCTGCATGCTGTCGCCCACGCCCAGAGTTCCCATGGCCGGAATGACAGAGAAAGGGCTGCAAGACAGAGATATCAGAACTCTTTGGGGAGATCTGGGGATGCTATCCCTTTTGCATTCCAGTTCACTTCTGCTTGTGCAAAAAAGGAGCGAAACAACCACCATCTGCAGAAGACGGAACAGACAGGATCAGAAACAGCTACTGACTCTAGTGTGAGGAGATCCAGCCTTCACAAGATCCTGTGGGATAAAATGACCTCATCTCCCCCATACTCTGCCTCCAACTCTCTGCAATGAGGCTCAAGGGTCATTTGCATCTTGTTTACTCTCAGGCATCAGCTCCCCTTATTGACAGAGCTGGGCAAAAGTTATGGCCATGGGGATACCAAGGACCAAGCACTCCTGACATGATTTAGAAACAGAGCTGACGAGTGAGCAAAGCTGGCAATTTTGTGACCAAGACTCTCAGTACACCCTTCACCTGCACTTTTGCTAAATGCTGTGTGCAAGGAGGCTGCAATCTACTTCAAGCCCCATGGTACAGTTAGGTGCTATAGCCAATCTTTCTTTTGTACACTGGGGCCTTCACTGCCATGATTAAATGATTTGATTGTGGGAGAATCAATCTCATTAAATGCTGCCTCTCATCCCAAGGAAGACAGAAAAATTACTGCTAATTGAATTGCCTCATCTGACCACTAACACCTATTGCAGGAAGAACCCCAAATATCCTCTAATCTTAACATGTCTTACTTTTTAGTGATGGTGTAACAGCTGAAGCCCAACAGCTTTAACTGTTTTAATAAATCCAGTCTGTTAGGTTCAAGCAGCCATTACTCCATCTATGCTGAAAAATTCTGTACAGAGCCAGCGGATCACAAGCTCCATCTTTCCCTCTGTCACTGCACCCAGGCTCTACTTCATCTACTTCAATATTGAATTCCTGATGTTCAGAAACTCTTTAAATCCCTCTCAAGCAAGATCCAACATGCTCTGTAGCACTCAGTAGAAAAGCTGGCAAGCACATTACAAAAGGATACCAGACTTTATTGGGTATCTATTTTGATGGTGACAAAACACGGTCTGGAAATCCCCAAGAAAAACTCTGCATGGATTTACAAGTTCCTGCCTACACTTGTGCAAGTTCCTGCGCAGGGAAAAGGAGCAGCCTGTTTGAACAGCATCCAAGGAGCCTGCTTAAAATAATAGCTTGATCAGGCTTTGGTGGAAGCTCCTCTCAGACCCTCCCACTTCAGAGCAGAAAAGTCCTTTTGCCTTTGACCTCTGTTTTGCCAGGGGAAAAAAAAAATTCAAAGTCACTCAGCTGAGCCAGGTTAGACAGCAGGTCTGTGCTGCATTCGTGACCTCAGCTCCTACACCAAGATCACTGGCATCAAGTAACCTTCAACTCACCACCTGCCAACTGAACTGGTTTCCTTGCAGATACCGTGTCAAAAATGCATTGCCCGCTCCAGTGAGCCAACAGGAGAAACAGTTTGACAGGAACAGCACAGGCTGTGTTGTGTCCACAACCCAGTTCACACTGAGCATCTCATGAGAGGACCACGGGCAAGCCACATGCCTATTTGGCTGACAGCGGTGAGGAACCATTTCAGAAGCCGCTTGTGCCCAGGAGGGTGCAAGCTAGCTACTAACATGTTCCAGCAGCCTCCAGGAAATGTGGGACAGAGAAAGCTCAAAGGCTGCATCCTGCATAAAACATGAGAAGCAACAGCAAACCCCACATGTCCTGCCCATTCCCAGCCAGGGCTGCAGAGCAGCAGCTCCAGTGCTCTGGTTCCTTTCGTTGCTCTTTACCAGCTCCGTTACCACCCAAAGGTGTTTTGCACAAGGACAGATGAGCTGCCTCACCTCTGGGTGCTCAGCTGGTAATGAGCTTCCTGGTTACCAGTATTGCGAACCAGCAGTGTCTTCTCGGTGCTGTACTTGACGGGGCACTGCGAGAAGTCCAGCTGGTCAGGGAAATCCAGGAGGGCTCGGGTACCAATGGCCCGAATTGGCACAATGAACTCTTCCATTTCAGTGATGCAGAGGAGCCGGTGGAAATAATCCTGCAGGAAAAGAACCTGTCTCAGCAGAGGGCATTTATCCCCATCTTCAGTATGGGCAAAGAGTACGTCCCAGTTCTAGATCCAGTGCAACTCCACTGAAACCAGCAGAGGTCCTTAAAACCCAGGCCAAACGCCCTGAACCCAGCCTTGCAGGCTCACTTTTTGCTGAAGACTCCAATCTCTTGGGAGCTGCAGACTCACCTTGTTCTGCCCAGGGGTGAAGACGATGCGGACAGTCGTAAAGAGGCCCGGTGGCACCTTGCGGAAAGCATCATTGGGGCCCACCAGCTGGAAATAAAGTGAGCTCTCCAAGGTGACCTTCACCAGATGAGGAACCTGCGGGAAACACATGGAATGATGGTTTTGCCACTTGTGGAGGCAGGTGGACATGGCCACCTGTGCCATCCTTAACCACCCTCCTGCGCTCTCCTCTTCTGGCAGTGTTAAATCTCCATGTGCCAGCACTTACCTTGTCCCTGTTCCTCAGAACCACTGGTACTTCATAGACCTCCCCAGGGGTGTAATTCTGAAACACCACCTCTGGTGGGCAAGGCAGAAGTATGCTCTGCTTTGGGCCAGCTGCTGAGACCTGCAAGAAGAGGCAAGAGAGAGCAGGGAGAGGTTCGGCTGCTGGCAGGAACATTCTGCTCTGATCCCCAGTGAAGTACAGACTCTGGGTGAGTGCATCTGCCCAGGCCACACTGGGGAAACAGTGGCTCTTCCACCTCTGCCCTGGGCTGATCAAACGCTCCTGGACCGAACTGAGCAGGCTCATGCCAAGCTGCTCTTTTGACACCATCCTCAAATATCACATCAAACAGCAAGGGCACGGAAAGGCTACCTTGTGATGGGAGCTCTCATGCTTGTCTTGAGGCTGGCCAATTGGAGGCAGACGCTGGACAATTGGAGGCAGACGCTGGACAATTGGAGGCAGACGCAACTTCTTAGCTCTGGCCAGCCTCTGCTTGGTGGTGAGAGACATCTCCTTCTGGAAGGCAGAGGGGGTCAGCTGAAAGGCAAAACACCAGCAAGAGCCTCAGAAATGCCCTTGTTCACAGAGGCTTTTCTTGGTCACTTGCTACTGATGAATAATTTGTGATCTCATTGTCTAGGACAGTTCTGGAAGGCCAGTGAGTTACCTGCTGAAATACTTAGCATCGGTAAATTAATAACACAGAGTGCAATGCACATACTCCAACCACATGGCTCTGTCCCATTGGCTTCCCCGTGATTTGATGTGACACGTTCGGGGATTTCTGCTCTTTGGGCATTTGTTTCCTCTTTAGTGTCATTTCATGGAGGCAGTGACCTTTTCAGAGAGTGGGAAGGAGCTCTCAGAACTCCCCTAAATCCATCCCTGCACAACACTCAAAACTCACAGCGAGGAGGGAGCACTGCTGGGTGAGTCCAAGAGACACAAGAAAGCAAAGTTGTACCAAGAGGGAGGTGGGCAGGAATGTGTCCAAGGTTTAGTTCTCTCTGTTAATTAGCATTTGTGTTCTCCTCCTTGGCTCACAGACCCCTCCACAGCAGAAACCAAAGGGATCTCCTTGACAGAGCCTCAGCACTGGGGCATCTTCAGTCAAGTGAGCTCCAGCCACCCAGGGGACCTTTATGGCCCTGACTCCACTGCTGTCTGCAGGGCTGGATCTGTGCCCCACACAGGAGATGAGAGACAGCAGCTGGCTTGGAACCTCTTCTAGCTGGGACCAGCCATGTCTCTCAAGGCTTTGGGCAGAGTTGGAGCTTCCCCCGTCTCACATGCCCGAGGGCAGGTTGGTCAGAGCAGCACAGGTGAGTGTCCAGCCTGACAGAAGGAATTACTGTGACAAAGGGAAAGGGAAAGCAGCACGTGCTCAGGGTTTCAGCTTTACATTGGCTGAACCTGGCTTAACTTGGCTCCGGTGGCACAGCCAGGCAAGGTGCTGGACTGTCCCTGAAGCAACACACGGTGTTCCCTACTGCAGCAGGACAGCCCCCACCGACAGGAGCACGGCACAGAGAGGTGAGGAGGGGGTCTGCAACTTGACAGTGCTGCTGGACAACAGGCAGGGCAGGGAGAGGAGGGACATGAGAGGAGTTTCCAGCCTCAACACTGCTCATGCCCAGTCACAGCAGGTACTCACAGTAAGAGGTTTCTCTGCCTCTCTGGCCAGCAGTCGAGTGCGAGGTTCCGCTCCTCTGCCCTGGAATCCAGAGGCCATTCTGGAGAATGTCTTGGCTCACCTGGAAAGAGCAACAATGGAACTCTGAAAGTCCACACTCCCATTCGAGGCAGACCCAAAGGATACATTGCTGTCTCCAGGCTGTGGCATCCTTCAGAAGTGAAGAACATAAGGCCACCCCACCCTGATTCATCATGAGACCATATTTAAGTGGCTGAGTCTAGGTTCAAAGAAGTCAAAGCCCAGGACAAATAGACCCTGAAACATAGCAGCCTTTTGCTTTGGGTGCAGTCCCATGAGCCAGTAAGACTTGTCAGAGCATCGTGGCACTTCTCATCTCCCACCTTTTCCCTCACTTTGGGAATCCCATTTTCTGAAATTATTAACCAAATCTCTGTTAATGTCCAAACTGTCCTTTCTTATGCTTTACAAGATTTTGGTGGGAACAGAAGGAAAGTGAATGCCACACGGCTGCCTACCTGGCTCAAATATCTCAGCTGCTTCAGCTGCTCCTCTGACTTGTGAGGAGGCGGAAGACAGGTAATTACCTTGGACAGGTAATCCCCGCTTTGAGAATTCACTGCTCACTGCTCACTCTAACTGCTGGAAATTAGCCTTCACGTCACCAAATGCTGCTTGAAGGCTGCAGACAACCTGCGAGATCAGAGTCCAGGCAAGGACTGCCAGTGTGAATGTGCTAACATCAATGCAACAGTGACTCATTGTGACCTCATGGTGGTTCCACAGAGATCAATGGACCTGGGAGACCACGGACGGAACCCAGAACGGGGCGGAACCACACCTGTGCGTGCATTTTTTTTGCACTGCAATTGAACTGTATTTGCTTTTGATCTAAAGTTTTTTCCTCTTCATTCTGACGATTTTTTCTTTAGGGTTTGTTGGTTTTTTCCCCCTCCTTTCATTTTTGACAGCCAGTTCAGTGGAACAGAAGTAGCTGCTTCAGGAGCCCTAGTCCATCTCAGTAGGGTTGTCTTGTGGTTTTGAGGTCTGAGTTTAAGAACTTCTTGCTCAGTGACTGATTCTACTTAGTTTAAAGTTACATCAGTTGAGAGATGAAAATAGGGCTTTTTGTTTGCTTGTTTGGCTTGATTTTCCGAATGCTTGAAGCACTAGAACTCAAGATACCTCATTTTGTTACAAAACAGTTTCTTAATTGTGTAGAACAGATCAAAGGAGAGACTGTGTAACTTGATGGACCAGCAAGAGGTGTACCTCTCTGTTGATATGCTGGATGAGAGTTGGAGCAAAAACAATCTCATACAGTTCAGATTTGTCCTACACATGCTTCCAAGTTTTGAAGATGGGTCAGATGTGCACCTTTCAATTTATGTGACTTGTGGTGTTTCTGGGAATTTCTCATTCTGGTGGCTTTCTAGGCTTTTGATGAGTCCTTCCTAGCAGTGGTGAATCTCCAGTTCTCTTCCATACAGCAGGCCAGTACTGACCAGTTCCCCAAGTGGCTTGGAAACTACAATGTTATGCACATGTCAAGCTAGGTATGTTCTTCAGGAGTCCAGGTCTAGGTCAAAGATGGAAGCATCTGTGTTACCCAGACTCAGGGCTGAGAATGAGGTGCCTCCCTATGAAATTGGCAACAGCATCTAAGAGAAGTCAGTCTAAGTGAGAGAGAGCTGCTCTTTAGAAGCTTCTAACTGAAAGGGTCAAACTTAAAAGTGCTCCTCTCCCTTCATGTGTGGCTGAGAGCAGCTCTGAGGCCAAGGACTTGGGATTACTGACCAGAAGCTACTTTCTGAGCTCTAGTGGGTAAAGCACTGTGGTTGTAATGGTGCTTTGGGTACTGTGCTGACCTGCCGCCTTTCAGACGGAGCAGTCCAATGGTCTAGAAACAAGTGAGAGAGTCTGAGAGCTCAGAGCACGGTAGCGAAGAAGAGCTGACTTCTTGCCTCCTATTTGGAACAAGTTTGGGCCAGGGTGAGAAGGGTATTTTTAAGCGTGTGAAAAGAGAAGCAGTTCTACTATCAGGTCTCCTTTTCTCTGGGATGTACTAACCTTAGAGTTCCTGATCAGATTGAAGTGCTTCATCGTAATTTGTACTAGTAGACCTGTAGTTTGGAATCTGATATTGTAGCAGAAAAATACATTTTTTTTACCTCCCTAAGGAGGAATTGCAATGTGTGGTTTTTTAATTCCATATGGTGCTGGAGATGCATTTGATAAGATCTGCTGTCTATTATATTTTAGGTGTCTGTTAAGGGTCTTTGTATTTTAAGATGCACTGGCTATGTTCATGATGGTACCTGCTGTTCCTGTGGGTCTAGTCACTTCATTGTTTCTAAATTCCATTCAGGGTAGGGAGTTTAATTTCTAGGGGGCTCCATATGTTTAGTTCTGGCTATGTGGGTAAAGATTTCTTCTTCTTTAGTTCTTTGGACAGCTACATTTATGGACGCTTAAGCTAACAGGTGCTAGCTTTAAAGATTAGAAACCTGCTGACAGGATGGATTCTATGCTGGATGCTGAACTTTCAAGATGCTTTTCATTGTCTGTCAGACAGTCTTTTTCCTCCAAAGTATTTGCTGAAGGAGCTTGCTGGAAAACAGGAAAAGGAATTATTTTTAGGCATTTTATTTTCCTTTTGGTCATCAGGCAAAACAGGATCACCATGCTTTTTTTTCTGTATAATCTTCATGCAGGGAATTATTAATTTGTGTCATGGTCCATTTCTGTGAAGGAGAAAGTAGGACATAGCAATAAAGCACTGCAATTTTTTCCTTGCCTTTTGAGTATTCCTGAGCAAAAAGAATGGAAGTTTAGTTTAGGATAAAGTGCATAAGAAAAATATGTTCCTATCGTTTCCTATCACCCTTTAGAGGCACACCATATGTGTTCTATACTAGGCTGATTTTGTCATTTCCCATAGAAAGACTGAGGAACATTTCAAGGAAGAACATGCTTACAAGGAAATAAAATGGTCTTGTCAAGACCTGGATTACTCACCCATAGGACAAAAAGTGAGCGACCTGAACTGACAAGTCAGAATAATAGCATGAATAACTGTAGTGCTATGCTGTTGAATAGCAAACGAGAGCATCGAGACAGGAATGAACAGGACAGCCTTGTTCTGATGTACCTGTACCTTTTGACAGGCAATGAGATAATAGGGATCACAAAATATTAGGTAGCCCTCAGGAAGAGGTTTTACTAGATTTTTCTCAAGAATTAAATTGTTCTAACTCACTCTGACAGCTACTCTAGGGCTGAATCCTGAAAGGTCCAGTGTATCTGAGCATGCCAGCAATAGTTATCTAGAATTGCAAAAGATCAGCAGCACTGCAATTCACAGGACTTGTGCTAGCCTTCCCCATGCATCTGACTGCAGTTCATACCATTTGTAGCTCATTCAGGTAAGTATGAAAAGCAAAGTAGATGGAAAATATTTGGTATTTGAACTCCAGGATAAACATTCTACAGAGCTCATACATGGTTGAATTAGGGAGTGAGTTTTCTATGAGTAAATTATGACTACAGGTGATGTCAGGAAGAGGCTGTAGTTCTACATCTGTGGTGATCTCAACTGGATGCCAGTACACGCAACCATTTTGTCTCCTGTGTGTCTGGATTGCTTTCCCACTCAGAATGGTGTTTTTGAAGGGACACTCAGTGCTCTGTCATCCTCCCAAACATCAACAAGAACTGCTGTCCAGACCACAGGCGCTCTGCAGAGTTCCTAAGTCTGCGGAGCACGGGTAGTCCAAACTGAGTAGAACATACAGTCCTAATTAGAAGCATGTCATTTGCTCAGGTAGCAGTACCAGCAGCTCTGAATGATTAATTTGGAATACATCAACTGCTTGGCCTTAAGAAACTAGACACAGTAAAAAAAAAAAAAAAATATATATATATATATAGGAATTCTGACAATTTTCAAGACAGCAATTCTGTGGAACTATTGCTTGTTCTTCAGTGCAAATATTCTTCTGCAGATTATTTGCAACCATGATGTAAGAGGTTTTGTTGAAGAGAATAGTCTAGAGTGAAGGTCTGTATATATACCCCTCCCTGTCCCTACAATTTTTCCTCGGGAGGTTCATTATCTTTGAATCCTTAGCCATATATCTTCCCTCATAGCATTCCATGCTATGGAATTTTTCATTTTTGAGAAAGGGGTAATTTTAATCACATCTAGTTCTAAATCATGGGAAGCTGTAATTCCATTTTTGGAATGGAATTATTTCAATTAAATCATCAGCATTGTGGTTGAGTTTTCAGATAAAATTGCAGGTTAGCAATTTCCCCAGCCTGGGTCTCCCCCTGTCAGCCAAGCAAGGTAAGGAGGGAGAGGTGGGAGGAGACCTTGTTGCTATCTGGTTGTTGCTTGGGGTGATAAGCAGGTAAAGAAGCAGGAAGGGCCTTTGCAGGGGTTTTACAGAGATGTTTATTTCAGCCACCGCATGAACAGCCACCACATGTTCAGAGAACAAATGCAAAAGGCCTTGAGAGGGTCCAGCTTCAGTACATGGGATAAGCAGGGCAGGAAAGAAGCATCAGAGACCAATTACCAGGGAACATGGGGGTGTCACAGAAGTGGGGTTAGGGCATAGGGCCAACAGGGAAACAGGGTGGGAGTGACCAGACTGAGGGACAGGGAGAGGGGCACAGGGCTGACCCAAGGAACAGAACAGGAGTTGCTTTGGCAGGACAGAACAGGATTCGTTTTCAAGAGGAGGCAGCTGAGGGAGACCTCTCATGTGCCCTAACTAGGGATGCCTTTCTGGGTCTCCACAAGGAGAAGCTCAGCAAAGCACCCAATCATCACTAACAAAAATTGCCTGCAGTGATTAGGAAAGAGACAGCACCAGTTACCCTTAGACTTTACCAGCACCCAGATGCACACATCATCCAGGGGAAGCTGTCACAGCCAAGGACTGGAGAGCCACTCCCGGACACTGAGAGTTCCTGCAGGTGCACCCACCTGTGCAGGCAATGAGGCTCCAACCTCGCTGTGAGAAGGCCCAGCTTTTATACTGTTAAACAAAGAAGCTGATGTCACTTCCAGTGTGGGAACACCTGATTTCATTCTCGATTTGGTTTCTCCCAAAGCCTGGCCAGGGCTCACAGAGGAACCAAGGGAAGTGACTTTGACCATCCAGGCCCAAACAAAGCCCAGCGTGGCCTTGTCTGAGTTCTAAATACAGAAAATAAATCCATGTTTCACCAATGCACACATACAGAGATCATACTGCTAACAAAGCTTCTTTAATGAGCAGATACAAATATAACATTTGGTGGGAAGGTTAATCTAGAGGTCAGCTTTGGCTCAGGGCTGCTGTTCATGCCTCACTCAGGGCCTGCTGTTCAGGCCTCAGTACTGCAATCAGTGCTTTGACCTAGAGATGAACTACAACCCTCATAAAAACTCTTTCCATAATAGAACCTCAGATTTAGGTATTAGGCATAAAGGCATTGCCTCCTGTTCTTCAATTAAGTGTTGTTCAAATGCATTACTCAGAGCTATAATTCTCCTCCTTTTAAAACGTGCCTAATTAGTTGCCATTCTCTAGGTTCTTTGTCGAATCCCATTTTTTCTTGAGACTGTGTTTCTTTTTAGAAAAGTCTCAATACTCTATTTCCCATCACAGAGTGTCACAACAACTCTAACATGGAATGGAACACACAGAACGCTCACACTGCAATGATGACAGTGACTGCCCCAAATTCATTTCGCAGCAGGCTCCAATTTGGAAGCCAATCCCACCATGAAGAATTTTCTTCTTTCTCCCACTTTTCTACTGCTCTTTCTGTCAAGGCGATTCCTGATTGTTGGACTTCAAACACAGCACTGACAGACATTCCTGCAACATTCCTGTCCTAGAACAGCACAGGTTCCTCCCTGGCCAGCAAGCAGATAATCCAAGGTGATGTGGTTCTGTAGAGCTCCAATTTGTATTTGTTGGAGCTCAGAGGATGTGCTGTTGGATAGTTTAACAGCATCACTTTTTACTTCTTCTAGTAATTGATTTAGCTCATTAATGTAAACTCCACAGGACGAGGCAGCGCACGTGGGGCACAGGGTGATACAGAATCTTTGGCTATCTGAAATCAAAGGCACCCCTTGGGTGGAAAATGTTCTGTCCCCTGTGCTTTGGGCCAGAGGAGTTTCACAGTGGCCCTGCAGCTGGGAGTGCTGTAACACTGACCCTGAGCAGCTCCAGCACCCCGAGTTCTATTGACATTGGGAGTGATGGTAAAGCACAGAAATCATTTCACATTGTGGTGTCTAACTGTAACAGGATTTGGTTTCTCCTGAAGGGAAATCTTAGTAAATCCTCTAAAACTGGTAATTGTATTCCTTTGTTCCACAGCACAGCTTTCTGTAACTGTCCCTGCACTGGCCCTGAGTCAGAGCCCATTGACAGAGCTCTGGCCACCCCAAAGGGTGGGCCCTCCAAGGGAACCCCATTCCTTCCAACATCAGTTGGGAACATTTCCAGCCATTAGTTACACTGAGTATTTTGGTTACTTTGATCTTTAAATTTCCATAAGAATTTCATTATTAATTCCTTGGTGAAACTCTAGAGGTGTTTCTGGCAAAGATTCTGGCTGACTCTCAAGATACAATTTACAGACATGAGCAGTACTTTAGCAACAAGATTATTCATTCTTCATCCTCAGTCTCATCTGGGTTAGGAATGATTGTCCATTGTTAGGAACAACATTCCATTGTCCATGGAGCTGGCACCTTTTTAATTCCAGGATAATGCCCCCAAGGTCCTTTGCTGTTCAGCTTTACCGCGCAGCCTGTGGGTAACAAGGCTTGGTGGGGTCCTTTCCCCTCCAGCTGGAGAGGTGCCGAGTCCCAGTCCCTGAGGCTCCTGGTTGGAATTCCTGTGGAAGTCCCTCAGTGTCACATCAGCCTGCACATGGAGTCCTGTGGATCAGAGCATTTTCCAAAGGGGCCCTTGGGGCAAACAGGTAGATTTGGTCAGGCAGGATCTGTACAACAGTATCCCATAACATCCACTTCTTCTGGCACAGAGCACTTGGCTGCAGGGACATATTCCCATCGTTCCTGCTCAGGTCTCAGGATTCAAACAGTGTTGTCTTTCCCCAGAGCTGTTCCTTCACCTGGCTCAGGAGGGCCACTGGGCCTCTGGACCCACACTTTGGCTCCATTATTAGGACTGCTGGATCCAAACTCTCTCTCTACAAACAGAGGCGAATTGAGGTGGATCTTCTTTCACAATTGTAAAAACTGCAGGAGCAATAACTGTGCCACCCTGCCATGGGGTTGAATAATCCAATCTTGTTTGCTATTACTTAACAGAATTACTTTAATTTCTCCTTGATAATCTGCACCAGTTACTCCTCCCATGACACGAACACTTTGTAAGGCCAAGCTCCAGCGAGCAGTTATCAAACCAAAGTGTCCTGGAGGAATCTGAATTCCTTTTCCTGTACTGATAACTCTCATTTGCTTCTGATTTATCCTAGTTAATTCCAATGCATGAAGGCCCAGCCCTGCAGCCTCTGGGATGGTCCTGTCAGGGGCCATCACACCCAGAACAATTGCCCAGGCAGTCTGTCTCACTGGCCATGGTTGTATTTGCAAATTGGGTGCAGCCATGCACATCTAGGGGGGTCTCCATTTCCCAGTGGGCCCATTGTTAAGGGTATGGAGCACATCTGAGAGATGAGTTCTCCATCGGGACAGGTTCCCAATCTCCCCATTTCTTCACCTACTCTTTTAACAATCCCTTCACCAGTTCAACCAATCCTGCAGCTTGTGGATAGTCTGGTATATGAAAAACCCTTAAGTCTTATTCACTGTATTTTTCACAGTAACACACAAAGCATTCCACATCACAGTATCAGCAAACCTCATAAAAATAGCCAATTTCATCCTTCCCTCCTTTATTCCTTGTATACAACTTGCAAAGTTTACCACTGACATTTGGGTTTTGGCCAGTCCTTTTCTGTAGGGTATTTAGTGCCACAGTGAGCAGCCAAAGCTGACATATTAGCATTGTCAGCATTATTTCACATTAACAAGTTTTAATTATATCTGAAAATAAGATCATGATATATTTTTACATAACTATTATTATGAATAATAATATTTTGTTTCACTTGCACAAATGAACCTGAGCTCAAGATTTAAACCTTCCTCTGTCACTCCATGTGGGAGTGTTCCAAAACCAATTCTTCCTTCTGGTGGTGCTGTTTCCAATGTGCTGTTAACAAAATCCATGCCTGTCTTCAGAAACCCACAAGTGCTTTTCCTTTTCTAGGATGCAACTTTTGGATGCTTTGACAGAACTGAATAAACAAACTGACAGCACTTTTAGTGTGGGAGCATTTTGTTTTACTCTCCTCTTGGGTCCCTCCCAAAGCCTGGCCAGGGCTCAAGGAGGAACCAAGGGAGCTATGACCATACAGCCCCAAACAAGGCCAGATGTCAGATTTTGTGGCCTTGTCCAGTTTCTAAATACAGAAAGGTCAACACATGTTTTACTAAGGAGTGGATACATCTATCACAATGCTAATGGTCATGCATATTTCAGAAATGAGGGGATACAAAGATAACCTTTGGTTGGAAGGTTCATCGAGCGGTACCCTTTGGCTCAGGGCCTGTTGTTCAGGCCTCAGTCAGGCCTTGGCACTTCAGGGACGTGGTTTAGTGCTGGACTGGATGAGCTCACAGGTCTTTTCCAACAGAAAGGATTCTACAATTCCACGATTCTATCTGCTGCATTCAGCTAGGTCCATGTTGGCAGCATTACTTTGCTCCAAAAGTTCCCTCTTGGTCAGCTCTTGTGGTCTAAAGCTTCAGCTCCTTTAGCTCCTGGTGCTAAGCTGCTCATACTGAACTGGACGACTCGGAGAGAAGAATACAGTTCATCCAATTCCTTCTGGGACACTGAGAGGTGAGGGTGTGAAAACAGGAGCTTGGTTAGTGCGGCCGCCTCTCTGCCCTTCATGCCTTTTGGCACTTTGAACCAGCCAAGAGCCTTCTCCAAGGGTGCAGTGAAGCAGCTGTTCCTGCTCCCAGCTCTGGCTCTTCCCAGCCTCTGACCTTAACTGGTTTTGTCCCTCTTGCTGTGCCCTCTCTTCCCCCTGTGCTCGGTGGCTGCTGTCCAGGACTGCGGAAGTGGCACAGATCAAGGGCTCCATCCCCTCCTTTCTCTGCCCTTGGAGCTGCCTGCTCACAGCAGCCTTTTCCATCTGGAAGCTCCACATGGACAGGGAGTCCCCACCTCTGTTCCCTGCACAAGCTCCAGGAGCCAAGAGCTGCCATCTCAAGCCCCTGCTGGCACTGGGGGCTCCCAGGTGCCCCAGGCTGCTGCACACGGGAGGGAAGAGTGCCAGGGGCTGTGCTGAAAGTCAGGTCCATGTGCTGCTGCTGCTGCTGCTGCTGCTGCTGGTGTGGGGGTCATTTGTGCAGCCCTGCCCCAGAGGCAGGGATCAGATCCACAATTTGGCTGTTGCTGTCAGTGCCAGCAGAAGCGGTGGCTGGAGCAGCGGGTGCTGACAGTGCCCCAAGCCCCAGGGCTGGAGGGGTCCTGGGCGGGGTGCTGGGAGGGAGCTGCCCCTTGTTCTCCCCCTCTGCCCCATGCAGAGCTGGGCTGGGCACAAGTGGGGCAGCACAGCAAACAGGGAACCTGCGAGTCTCTTCCAGCCCTCTCTGCTCAGAGTTTGGGCCTTGGAGCTTCAGGTGGACAAAGGCAGCTGCTCCTGGTCCCTCTGTGTGCCCCCGTGTTCAGCAGGCTGCTCCATCAGTCGGTGCCAAACAATGGGGAAATGCCTCAGCCCTGCAGGGCCAGGAGCTGCCGTGCTCTGCCTGAGCAGCTCAGCATGTGGGAAGGAGCTGCTCCACATGGGAACCAGGAGCAGAGAGGACACTCCTATTTTACAGCATGTTTTCTGTTTTAAGGAAAAGAGAAAGGAAAAAGTAAAGGAAAAAAAAAGCCTCTCTAAAATGTGAAAGATAAAAATAAAACCCAATATGCAGTGAAAAATCTGTAACTTTAAATTACAGTAATTTCACGAATACAAGCTGCAGCAATTTGACAAAAATTTTGGTGGAAACCCGGAAGTGCGGCTAATAGTCGGGGGCGGCTAATATGTGAATAATTTTCTGACATTTACAACCCCAGACATGCCAGCCAGGGTGCCGAGCCAAGCACCTGCCAGTAAAAGCCGCCATTGCCGCAATTGTTACAGTGTTACTCTGTTGCCCTGGCTCCCTGCAGGCAGCACGGGGGGCGGGGAGAGAGGCAGGAGAGCTCTCTTTCCTTCTCTGCCGCAGTCCAGGGGAGGAGGGGTGGGGGGGCGCGCCGTCATTGCCGTGGCCTGGGGAGGACGGGGGGGGGCGCGCCGCCATTGCCGCGGCCCGGGGGGGGGGGGGGAAGTGCGCGCCGCCATTGCCGCAGCCCGGGGAGCCGACGGGAGCCCCGTGCAGCCATTGCCGCGGCTCGCGGAGGAGGCGTGGTGCTTTGTCCGCGCCCGCCGCTGGCGCCACGGGCGTGGGAAAGCTCCGTCCCCACCTGCCGCCGCTGCCGTAGGAGCGGGGGAAGTTCCGTCCCTGCCTGCCACCGCGGGGCAGTGCCGACCCGGGGTGACCGAGCCCAGTGGCAGCGGCGGGTGGCCCCGAGCCCAGTGGCAGCGGCGGCCGGCCCTGAGCGGCAGCACCGTGCTGGGCCACCTGGCCCCGTCGGCAGCACCGAGCGGGCCGAGCCTGCACAGCCTTAGCTCAGCCAGTAAACCCCGCCCTCCCGTGGTTCTGTTACTAATTGCACGCGGGTCCTCGCTGCGAACGACAAAGCGGCTTATATTCGGGTGCGGCTTATTTATGGACAAAAACCGAAATATTTGCCAACACCCAGAGATGCGGCTTATACTCAGTGCGGCTTGTATTCGTGAATTTACTGTAAGTGGTAACTGAAACAGAAAACTCAGTTATTTACTTTGTAAACGAGCTGATGGCATTGATCCATCTTACTAGCCTCAGTAACCTTTTTTAAAAAATTATGGGGTTTGTTTCCAATATTGTTATTTTAAATTGTGGTGAAATTGGTGTGAAGCAAGCAGAAATTGCTTTGTGCCCTGCCAGATACTGGCAGGACTGGCAATCTGAAATCTGTCACTGCCCAAATCCTTTAGAAGATGCCCTTCTTTCTCACCCTGTGAATGAGCTGCACATTCCCTTTGAAACTGTCAGGGGCTTGTTAAAGATGGAAAGTCCCACTTACAGCTTTTTGCTTGGTTTGGAAGTGCAGAAGGGCAATTCTCCATCCATCAGCTGCAGACTGCACTGTCTTAGGAACACGGCCCGCTCACCAGGTTTTGCCCACTCGTGGCACTTCTAGAGAGCAAGAAAGTGAATTGCACAATTCCAAACCAAAAGGAATGAAGAGTGAGACAGACTAAACATCTTGTGGAGACCCAGGCTTTCAGCTGGGACTGTGGACAGTTTGGGTTCTTGCCAACTGGATGTGCGTCCCTAACTGCAATCTCTTGGCCTGCAGGAGAGTCTCACTCACCTGCAAAAGCAGAAAGCTCAGGCGGTGTGCTCGCAACAGGCTCCTCTGATGCAAAGCTGCCAGAGCCATGTGAGGGCAGGGCTGGCTCAGCCTTGCCCAGGGCTGAGCTCAGCAGAGCCCTGGCAGAGCCCAGAGCTGCCTCAGCATCCGCAGAGCCCGGCTGCAAGGAGAGAAACCAGAACCCGCCCGTCAGCTGAAGGCTCCTGTCCCCTTTGTCCCACTTGTCTGAAGTGCCCAGGCCATGCTGGCTGTGCCCAGAGCTGGGCACAAACTTCCCAGTCACTGCTGCCTCTGGGAGCAGAGCAGGGGGACAGGACATGTGCCCAGCCTGCAGCCAGCCATGGCAGATCCAGCCCCTCAGCAGCTGCCCAGAGCCAAAAAGCAGCTTGGCAGCCCACTGAAGAATTCATGGCATCCACCCCAGCAAAGGGGAGAACCTTTGGTGCCCAGCCAGGCTGTTCCATGCCCAGATGTGGGAGCAACCCCTGGCTGTGGACTCACTTGCAAACGTGAGTGCAGAACGTGTCTGTGAAGAAGGTGCCACAATCAAAGTCGATCATCTTCAGCTGGCCAGGTCGAGGACGAGATTGTTGTCCTTGAGGTTGTCCTTGGTGTCTCCAGCAGCAGCCCCACCTGGTACAGCTTCTCCAGGGGCTCCTTCTCCTTCCCTGGGGGCCAGACCAGGCTGTCAGTGCTCTGTCCAGGGCCTCAGCCATCAGTGAACCAAACAAGCAAAACCAGGTGGGATGGTGGCCACCAGCACTTGCCACATCAGGTCTCCAGCTCAGCTCCAGCCCAAGAGCTCTGTGTTCCCTTCTGATGATTCCTGTTCAGAGCTACAGGCAGGCTGGTTTGCTTTGCCACTGATTGCCAAGAGATGTGTGGAGTTGTTACCTGCCACGCCTCTGGATCCAACTGCGCATGTGGATCTCTCCCATCTCCTAGGGGCAGATGAACACCCTGCAGCCAAGAATGGTGGAAAAGGTTATATAAGGATGGCCTGTTCAAGGGTTGCATGGACAAACACCTCTTAATAATATCTTGGCACTCTGAAGAGAGAAACCAGAAATCACCAGTCAGTTGGAGAAGTTGCCCCCTCTCCTTCCCGTGCCCAGTCCATGCTGGGAGCACCCAGAGCTGTGCCTAAACTTCCCCATGGATTCTCTGTTTAGAGGAGAGCAGGCCAGCAGGACATATGCCACCCCCTCAGCAGCTGCCAGAGCAGAGCAGGATGCTGCTCTCTCCCAGCACTGGTATTCCCCCCATGCCCCCAGATGAGGATCCACCTTGAGAGAGCCGCCGTGGGAACAAGATCCGTCCCCAGATGATCTCCTGGCCCCTCCTGAAAGGGTGCTTCCCCATGACCAGGTGGTACAGCAGGAGGCCCAGGGACCAGATCGTTGCTGCCTCACCGTGGTAGTACTGGTGGTAGATCCACTCTGGTGGGCTGTAGGACAGGGTTCCTATGGAACACCGACAGAGTTCATCAGGGAGATGCTGCTGCTCCCAGAGCCTGGCCCCAGCATCCCTGGGCATGTGGGGCCTGCCCCAGTGGCAGGTGGTGTCCTCTCACCAGCACCTGGGACTTGAGTTCAAACTCGGGGTTGGAAAAGAAGCCACTGGTGCTGTAAGAGGGCAGCAAAAGCCCTGAGAAGGCCCAACCATGATACGCAAAAGAAAAACCCACCCAGTGGTGGAGAAAACCCACTCTGCTCCCCGCCTGCATGGCCCTCCAAAAATGTTAATAAGCCAAAGCAAACAAGGGGAGCAGAGCAGCTCAAGCTCTTCCTTGCCTGCACACCAAACCAGCCAGGGCATGGGGTCAGACCCTCCCCACTCTCTGCTACCCCCATGGGGGTTTTTGTTGGCCTGGCTGCCCCAGCTCCAGCTCCAGCCCCAGCCCAGGACAGAAGGCTGTCAGCAGGGCTGGGAGCTGACCCTCCTCATGCCCCCATTCAAATCAGCTTGGCTCAAGCATTAATCCCATCCCAGCTGCAATAGGGGGAAGCCCTGGTGCTACACCCAGGCTTGGGCCATGAGATGCCCAGGAGCATCCTCTGGGAAGGCTCACCTGCAAACTGGGTGTAGGCTGTGTCTTGGAGGAAGGCGCCACAGCCAAAGTCAATCAGTTTTAGCTGCCCGGTGACCAGGTCAACCAGGATGTTCTCAGGCTTGATGTCCCTGTGCAGGACCCCGCAGCTGGTGCAGTGCCGCACGGCCTCCAGCACCTGGCGGAATAGCCCCCGCGCCTCCTCCTCCGGCAGGGACCTCCGCTCCGCCAGCACACCCGAGAGGTCCTGGCATCGCTCCGGACGCTCCAGCACCAACAAGAAGCTGTTGGGCAGCTCAACCCACTCCAGAAGCTGAATGACACCAGCACACCCAGTGGACACCTTGTCCAGCAGCACGATCTCCAGGGGCGCACGGGCGCCGTTGGGCTGCGCGAGGAGCACGATGCGGTCAGTGGGGCTGGGGCTGTGCCAGGGCTCTGGGACCCCTCAGCCAGCCTGGGATGCTCGGCACCCCCCGCTCACCCCACGCCCGCTCCCCCTGCAGGGCTCCGTGCGCCTCCCACCCTGCCACGCCCCAGCTCCTCGCTGCCCAGCACGCCCCAGCTTTTGCCGCTGGTCCCGCTCACTCACCAGCTCGCCCCAGAGTCGGATGCGATCCCGAGGCACGCATTTGATGGCCACCTGCGAGCAAGGGGCAGCAGCGGCTGAGCTTGCAGCCCGCCCCGCTGCGCCCTGGCCTCCTCTTCCTCCTCTGCCTCCTCTCCCTCCTTTGCCTTCCTCCTCCTCCTCCTCGTATTCCTCCACTACCTCCTCCTCCGCCACGCGCCGCCGGCCCAGCCACTCACTGGGGCGCCGTCCGTGAGGCGCGTCCCCGAGCAGACAAACCAGCCAGGATAAAAAGGGCCTTCAGCGGCATTTGGACAGAACTGACACAGGACCAAACAGGACAGAAAGTAATGAGCAGAAGGTAGTTAAACCACAACTAAGTTTACTTAAAACGTAGTAACCTGGGATCAAATACAATCTAATGGAACTGGGAAATCACACACAATGTCAATGAGAACAAAAGGCGACCTGAGACACAGGGGAAAATACTCCACCACCTTTCCTGTGTTCAACCTAGAGAAGCAAGAAAGGATGGAAAATTTCCAAGAACTCCCTTCTTGGATGTCAGTCACTTGCTTCAAAAGAATTTCTGACACCTCTTCCTAGGTCTGCCATGTTTTTTAGGACCCTTCCCCTGTGCCACAAGCACTTGTTCCCAAACCAGGCCATTCCTTGAGCAGGTTCTCACCTTGACAGGTATGCTGCCATTGTTACGGATGACCAGGGGGAGCATCTCTGAATCCCCCACCTGGAGCCTCTTGAAGCGCAGCACAGCATTTCCCCTCTTGCTGCGAGCACTTGGGCACACGACTGCCACCTGTGGCTCATACCCCTTCCCACTGATGGTGAAGGTCAGGGTTTGGGGTTTAATTTTCAAAAAGTTGCAAGAGAGGCACAGAAACAATTTCAGCTGGCACTAACCCATTTTTCACTGGGCCAGTGAAGCAGCACGGGCCACCCACAATGTTTTCCCTGCCTGCTACTCCTGTACCCCACAAGACAGATCCCCACCAGCCTCTTCCCAATCCACGCACGGCCATTCACAAGAGGAATCTGCTCCAAAGAGCCAGAGCCTTCCACAATAACAGTTAATAATTTCACTTAATTGAATCATGCAGTACAGCAGGTAAATAATGAGGCACTAGATGAGATATGGCAAATCCCCTGGCTGCAGTGAGATGAGACATATGCAACAAGCAAAAGCACAGTAGGAAAGCAGTACAAAAAAGCAAGAAGGCAAAACCAAATCATCGTCACCACCAGTAAAGATCATTTCCAAGAACAGTAAAAAAGCAATTGCTTATTAGCAATTAAGACTTCTCTTGTTCCAATTCAGCCACTAAAGGGTTGAGGAAGGGCAAGTCAAAGCCCCGCAGGTCCCAGGGCAGAGGAACTGGGCTCTTCTTTCATACCAGGTCCAATCTCTCACATAAAACAGCTTAATGAACGTCAGGGAATTACAGAGGATCACTTAATTTTACAGAAACAAAGAGGAACTTGTGACTGCTGACTTGCTGGCATCAAAACTGCTTCATCTAAGCCTTTGTACTTGGAAACCTGCAGCTCAGCTGCAGCACATCTCAGTAACTTCCAGTTGGCTACCTAATATTTCCCTTTCTTCATGGTTCCTCCTACAGGCTAAACCATCAGCCTCATTATTGTGCTCCAACAGTTACTGCCTCCGAGATCAACTCACGCCAAGTACTCTGCCTAAGGCTACTGAAAGCATTAGAGCTAACAAGAGATCTGTGCCTTCCCAGTGGAGAGGCAGCTTTCAGTGAGGCCTGTCCCAATATTTCACAGGGTCAGTTACCTTTTTGGGATGACAAGGGAAGCCTTGAAAGTGCAGTCATAGTTCTGCTGGTCCGGTGGGGTGAAGGTCACCGTACCAACAGCCTTGGATGAGCCGGGAATGGACATCGTGGCTGGATACAACTTGAAAATGTTGTTGATATGGCTTTTCACCTTGGGGGAATCCAGAGAGCAGTGTTAGGAGAAAACACCTTTCAACGTGACAGTTTTATTCACAAATGCATTACCGAGAACAGCCTCAGACAGTGTGTCTTCATTCCTGCTTCCCTGGGCAGGCTCCCTCCCAGGGAATGCTGTCCTTGTGCTAAAGCATTGTGTGTTTTGGGTGCTGGCAGCTGCTCAGTATATATGGGAGGTGGGCACTGCATGGAAAAGCCTGCAAATAACCTAGAACTGGCCTTCAAAGAGAAGGAAAAGCCAAGGAGCCCAAGGAAATGCTCTGCTTTGAACCCTGGCATGTCAGTTCATGATAGCCCCTCTCTGAGTGTGCTTCCAAGAGAGGTTCAGAAGGATTCCCTTCTCCCACTGAAGACCCAGATGTGTGAGCCAAAACCTTGCCCAGGACATGCAAAATTCAACACAACTGCTCCCTGGCTCTGCTGCTCTCCCCTGCAGTTTGACCTGTACTGAGCTAGACTTGTCTGGGCCACAGGAAGCAATACATCTGGAGAACAAAACAGGCTCTCACACAGCCCTTAGAGGGCAACCATCACCTTGGCCTCCTGTTCTTACCTTTCCAGGCAGGGGTTTGATGGAGAGGACCACGTCACATGGCAGACCACTTGCATTGTAGATATTGAAATGAGCTTCAGACTCTTGCCCAACCAGAACTCTGGTGAAGACAAATTTGTTCTCATCTCTGACAAACAGGCCTGTGCCTTTCACTGACTGCAGCTTGTGGCTGAGGTTGGTGCTGCTGCAGATCGGGTACTCCTCAAAAGTTAACATGACATCCTCAATAAATGCTGTGGAGAGACCAGAGGGATGAGCATGGAGATACCTCCCTGATGAATTTATCTGGACCCTGCAGGCCTCTCAGCAGGCTTGATAAGTCCTTTCTGCTCCCATGATTGCTAAAGCCAGGCTTGGGTGGGGGAGCTGGCTGTGAGGATGGAGCTCAGTCAACCTCAGTCTTAGAGAGCATTGTTTCCTTTTATCCTTCCATGCATCCCTCTCAGCCTGGGAGGGATGAATCCACTGGTGGACCTGAAGAGGGCTGAAACATCTGAGGATTTTAAGGTGGTTTCAAAGCCAGCACTATGTCCCTCCTAACAACTGGCCATGCAGGTGACACTGCTTGCACAGCAGTTCCCCTACAGATCAAGCCAAAGATTTGTCCTCCAGGACCATTTTTCATACACTGATCCATCCTGCATTCTCATGTGGAGACCTGCAGCCCTACCCCACTTGCATCATCTGTCTCCACTGAAGCTAAATCCTCCTTGTGGGAAAACCCCAGCTGGGACCCAGACTCTTCTTCCTTCCACCAGCTCCCAACCCAGCCAGGTTCAAAACTGAGCAATGCAAAACTTCCCCTGCTGCAGCGCATGTTTATTTTATTTTATTCTATTCAGTTTATTGTTATAATAGTTTCTTCCTATGTTCTCCTATGCTTTCCCCAGCTGATCTGTCCCCAAACTGTATCCAGCCCTGAAACTACCTCATTTGCCATTCCCTGCTCCTTGTCCACCATTGTAGCCCTGCCCCTTGTTCCAGCCCCTTTGTTGTCCATCACTGTAAGCCCACCCCTTTTCCAGCACCTTCCTTGTCAGTCTTACCCCGGGCCAATCCCTAGTTGTTCCACCCCTTTGGAAATCCCCTATTACTCGATGTCCCATTGGTCCATGTGACCCTTTCTCCTCCCCCTGCTTCCCTCATTGGTTGTAACCCTGTAAAACCCTGCCCTCCACTCCTTCCCTAGGGATCCCTTATTGGTCAGTTGTTCGTATCCACCCCCTATCTATCCTGAGCACACGAGTGCTGGGGGCTCTGTGGCCCTGGACCCTCCAAGTTCGATAAGCTCTTTGAAACCCCAGAAGCAGAGAGCCTTCATGGCCTCCTTTACCCAGTCCTTGACGTGGGCCACACCGAAGAGCTGCCAGCTCTTAGGGTTCTGTTCTGGGAAATGTCACCCCGGGGCAGTTCCCAGCATGGCGCTGGTGTGCTCCAAAGAGCTAGCCTGGGCTCCAGCAGCCCGTGTCATTCCCCCTGCACTGAGCCAGGTCTGCCTCACCCTGCAGAGCTCAGGGTACCAACTGCCCAGTGAGTTCATTAAAGTCTCCAGTGTCACAGGGAGAACAGCCCAACACACACGAGATGTGTACCCTGTGGACCCCACACAAACCAGCAAGTTTCCATCTGCTCTGGAACTGCTCTGTGGGCTCCTGCCTTCCTGGTGGGGGTTGTTACTCTCCTGTCTCTTTGTCCCCAGAGCCCCTGCTTGCTTGGGAGACTCCATTTAGGAAGGGAAGGGTGTCCCTCAGCCACATGGAGGGACTGCCTCATCCAGATGCCATTTTGGGAACCTTCTGTTCTGGGAGAGCATGTGAGAGCACTACTTGATCAAGTCAGGACATAAATTTATTTGAACTAAAGACAATTCAGTGGCTATTTAGCAACTGGTTTCCCCTTCAGGGGCTTTTGAGGGTATCTACCAACTCTCAGCTGGCCATCACATGTTTCTAAAGGAACTTCTGCCTTTGTGGAAGGAGTCAGGGCTTTGAACACTGAAGCAGATCTTTCCTGAAGGACTACAGGAAAACTACTCCTTGTTGAGACAGGAGGAGTGGTGGGAGTGGAGAGATCTCCTACCTGGATTGATATCCCAAGCTAAGTACCGGGCTAATCGGTTTGTCTATGACAATTGTGGTGCCAATGCCCACAGCCTGGACTGAGCAGGTCATCCAAAGGGTGTTCCAAATGAATAGCTGGATAGCATCAGTAAAAACCCCAGTGTCATCCAGGGTTGCTGTGACAGTCACAGGAACCTCACCCCTAGCAGGGATCACTCCTTCTCTGGGTTCAATGATGTAGCAGTGGGGTTTGCAAGACTGTGAGACAAGCATAATATGCATTTAGGATGGAAACCATACACCCTGGTCTCTTGTGGGACATAAGAAAAGGAAAGACTAAAGTGGGGGAGGATAAAAATCATAAACCCTTCTCTAAATTTAAGCTACAGTATCAGGCAACACCAGAGCTTACACAACCTGTATTTTGCCCTCCTTTAACGGACTCACCTAATTCACCCACTTTTGGCCAACCCGAGAGATGCTTATCCTCAGGAGAGTGCTCCTTCCCTAGTATTCCTCTGGAGTATGTGCCAAGGAAAGCTGCTTTCTCTCCCCTGGCTTCTCACAAAGGCTCAAGGCCAGAGGAAGCCAGGACTGCTAAAATCCCAATCCAGAAAACACACAGCTGGATGACACTGCTGAAGAATAACTCTGCAAAACCACTTGAGCAAAACCCCAGTACCAAACAATTCTTTCCTGAGGGGCCATCAGTGCTTCTCAACATCCCCTAAAGGACTGAAGCCCTCACTTCACACGATTATCTGCTGTAGAGAGGTGCTCCAGTGCCCTCTGCTTTGGAAAAGTCACCTCTGAATGGTTATAGCAGAGCAGGTAAGCAGGAAGCAGAAAAAACCCTGCAAGACAAGCCCTCTGGACATGGTGTGGCCTTCCCAAGCATCTTGTCCTCTGGTTTCTCATGCACCTCCCTCTACAGATGGGACAAGAGAGCTGCAAGGGAGGGAGGAAAGGCCTTGCACCAGCACAGCTGCACAGACACAGCTCTGCAGGTCCAGCCCTGGTACGAGCATGTGAAACGCATCCTTTTTACATGCCAGGCGCACCCAGCCAAGGTGCATTGCTCCCTGCAGAGGCTGAAAGCAGGATTTCATTGTGGAGTTAGGGAAAGCTGTCCTGGAAAAATCTCCCACTTTAAGGTTGCATTATCCCCTAAACAGCTGGGAAAGCATCTAGAGAGAGGAAAGTTCATGCCCCTCCTCCTTGGCCCAGGAGGCTGAGCCTGGGCTCTCCCACATGGCCTGATGCTTTATCGAGGGACACAAATAAGTCCACAGTATCAGGTTTTAACCAGCTCCGCAAGTTCAACACACCCAACATGAAGAAGAACAAATCTCAAGACCCTCACAGATCTCCCCCTCTAGCAGACATCTCACCCAGACCCAGCCTACAAGCCCTTCCTGGCTGCACCAGCCCTGCTCCCCCTGCCAGGGGAGTAGCCCAGCTCCTTCTGCCCTACGCAGCCTCCACATATTAAGCAGCCTTTCTCTGCACCTGGTCCCCAAAGATGCTCTTCAACAGCACAGAGATCAGAAGCTGTGGGGGTGCACAACCCCCACATGTCTTTGTGTGGATAAACAGTCTGAGGACAGAGCTTGCACCCTGCTCTCTACTATGAACAGCACTTTGGCACAAAGCAAATGTAGATGGAACAGGGAAACCACAAGGAAATTCATGCTCCCTGGGCAGCAAAGGACCACAGGTTTCTTTTGATTTCAGAGCTCCAAAAATGTAACATGCACAGCTAAAGACCTTCCATAAAATTAACCCAATCCAGACTGATTTCTGCTCCAACATCTCTGCACTTGATTTCACTGAGGGATGCCCCAGCCAAAACCACTCTAGAGCCAGCCTCCTCTTGCCTTACTCAGATGGAATATTGGAGTATCTTGCCTCCTCTCACGGAGGGTGATATGAAAATCTTGCATATAAAAACCAAGTCATGGCTGCTACTGAGCAGTCAATTTCCCGGGAAAACAGCCCCACAGATACTTACCACCTATATCCTGAAGTCTACAGGGTCAAGACCTTCGTTGAAGAGGGTTAAACATTGTGAATTAGTCTCTAGTGCTCGGATCTTGCCAAACTCTATATCTCTTGGAACTGTGTAGATGTCTGCCAGCTGTCCAGAGCTCCGTAATATTATACTCTGTTCCAGGAAGCAGGCAAGAAAAATTTAAAAAAACAAACAAACAAACAAACCAAACCAACAGGGAAACCTAAAAAAGCTTAAACAGTTCACCCCTGCTTTAGTTATTTCTTTATGGACAGCTATCTCTCTCCAGCTGGAATGCTGGGCTTCTGGGAAAAAAAAAAAATAATAACATGTTCACCTCCAAATTAAAATGGATTAACATAAGAGAAACTTTCAAACTAGAAATTGTTGGCCCAAAAGTAAAAACTTTGCAAGAAATTTCTAGTTAAGACCAGGCTACAATCAAACAACTGATTATGCTGGTGAGGAGAAACCCTCCTCATTAAGGTAAGTAGCCTGATAGTTGAAAGCAACTGTTTTGTCAAACTTCAGGTTCCCTGGCACAGTCTACACTGCCTGTCCTTCCTGTTGACTGATTTACATGCAGTGCCACAATGGCCCAGGTTCAGATGTTTGGTGTCATCCAGGGAATTTGGCATCATCATTTCCATATGTTTTAATATAAATTTAAATCCTTGTAACTACTCTTCAAATGCCAGCTTTCCTTTCTTTTACAGAAAGCTCAAGATTCCCACAAGTCTTCTGACATCCTCTTTTGTGTTCAGAGAGATGATAAGACATTTAAAAAGAGATGTTTCCAAAGTTAATAGCATTTAAAAGCTTAATTAACTGAATTTATCCTCGATTCCAGCCTAGATGAACTACATTCTGTGTCAGACACTGAGATTACCACCTATAAAGCATGAACTGTTTATGCTACCAATCCCTTCTGTCTGCCACAGCAGCCTGTGCCTGTTTTCCCCAGAAGAATCCCTGTACACTTTGCACCCTGCCAGGACGAGTTGCACAAAGGCACACACTCCCCTTGCACTCACCCGTGGGTTTTTATGATCCCCAAACACGCCGATAAGACCATCGGTCCGATGCTTGCCCCATGTTTGGACTTCGATCACAACTGGAATCTCTGCAATGCTGTGAGGCTGGACAATCCCACAGGGAATTACAGAGGATCACTTAATTTTACAGAAACAAAGAGGAACTTGTGACTGTTGACTTGCTGGCTTCAAAACTGCTTCATCTAAGCCTTTGTACTTGGAAACCTGCAGCTCAGCTGCAGCACATCTCAGTAACTTCCACTTGGCTACCTAATATTTCCCTTTCTTCATGGTTCCTCCTACAGGCTAAACCATCAGCCTCATTATTCTGCTCTAACAGTTACTGCCTCCGAGATCAACTCACGCCAAGTACTCTGCCTAAGGCTACTGAAAGCATTAGAGCTAACAAGAGATCTGTGCCTTCCCAGTGGAGAGGCAGCTTTCAGTGAGGCCTGTCCCAATATTTCACAGGGTCAGTTACCTTTTTGGGATGACAAGGGAAGCCTTTGAAAGTGCAGTCATAGTTCTGCTGATCCGGTGGGGTGAAGGTCACCGTACCAACAGCCTTGGATGAGCCGGGAATGGACATCGTGGCTGGATACAACTTGAAAATGTTGTTGATATGGCTTTTCACCTTGGGGGAATCCAGAGAGCAGTGTTAGGAGAAAACACCTTTCAACGTGACAGTTTTATTCACAAATGCATTACCGAGAACAGCCTCAGACAGTGTGTCTTCATTCCTGCTTCCCTGGGCAGGCTCCCTCCCAGGGAATGCTGTCCTTGTGCTAAAGCATTGTGTGTTTTGGGTGCTGGCAGCTGCTCAGTATATATGGGAGGTGGGCACTGCATGGAAAAGCCTGCAAATAACCTAGAACTGGCCTTCAAAGAGAAGGAAAAGCCAAGGAGCCCAAGGAAATGCTCTGCTTTGAACCCTGGCATGTCAGTTCATGATAGCCCCTCTCTGAGTGTGCTTCCAAGAGAGGTTCAGAAGGATTCCCTTCTCCCACTGAAGACCCAGATGTGTGAGCCAAAACCTTGCCCAGGACATGCAAAATTCAACACAACTGCTCCCTGGCTCTGCTGCTCTCCCCTGCAGTTTGACCTGTACTGAGCTAGACTTGTCTGGGCCACAGGAAGCAATACATCTGGAGAACAAAACAGGCTCTCACACAGCCCTTAGAGGGCAACCATCACCTTGGCCTCCTGTTCTTACCTTTCCAGGCAGGGGTTTGATGGAGAGGACCACGTCACATGGCAGACCACTTGCACTGTAGATATTGAAATGAGCTTCAGACTCTTGCCCAACCAGAACTTTGGTGAAGACAAATTTGTTCTCGTCTCTGACAAACAGGCCTGTGCCTTTCACTGACTGCAGCTTGTGGCTGAGGTTGGTGCTGCTGCAGATCGGGTACTCCTCAAAAGTTAACATGACATCCTCAATAAATGCTGTGGAGAGACCAGAGGGATGAGCATGGAGATACCTCCCTGATGAATTTATCTGGACCCTGCAGGCCTCTCAGCAGGCTTGATAAGTCCTTTCTGCTCCCATGATTGCTAAAGCCAGGCTTGGGTGGGGGAGCTGGCTGTGAGGATGGAGCTCAGTCAACCTCAGTCTTAGAGAGCATTGTTTCCTTTTATCCTTCCATGCATCCCTCTCAGCCTGGGAGGGATGAATCCACTGGTGGACCTGAAGAGGGCTGAAACATCTGAGGATTTTAAGGTGGGACACCAGGGCTAGTGTGCCTCTCTATCTCTATCAGCAAGTTTAGGTGCTGATGAGCAGCAGGTGGGACCAAGGGAACCTGTGGCCAGTATGTACCTGGGAGGCAGGACTCAGCAATCAGGGTAAAGGGAATGCCCAGGGGATTGTCCTTGGGGTCTCTGCCCGTGATGTCAATGTAGAGCTGCTCCTCACATGTCCCCTCCTGCCCAGCAAGGCAATCCACGGTGATCTTCTGTTGGCCCCATGGAGCGATGGAGCCAGAGCAGGGGGACACCATGAACATGCCAAGAGTGAGGTGATCCTGCAGAAAAAGGTCCAGAGAGGCTGATGGCTAACAGCTGTGCCTTGAGCATCCCAGCAAAGAGTATATCCTGCCTTGGCCTCCAGCCCAGTCCCAGGGCAGTGAAGGATGGCCCAAAGGCCAGCCCCAGGCTGAGACCAATAAGACAGGAGTTGCAAACCTGTCACAAGTGGCAGAGAGAAAGGAGTTTGAGTGTAAAGAATGAAGGTGGTAGCTATGATCATTCAACCTCTAGAGGTAACACAGGAAAACAGAAATAGCTGTGAGAAATGATGGGAGAGAGGTAAGGGACTGGGAAGAAGAAAAAGCAATGTTGTCTGAGCTCTGTGGACTGGGAGTTCAATGGGGATGTTTTTCTTCTGTGGTGTTCACACACCTATGCTGGCTAGCAGCTACCAAACACAGGACCTGCTCCCCTCTGTTGACCCCACAACTCCAGGTCAGAGCCAGAGTACAGGACTGTCAGTGGGACTGAGCAGACACTGGACTCCATCCTGCAGACCACATGCCACCCTATGGCCATGAGCCCCCAGCCTGGGCACAGCAGCATCTTCTCACATCCCCTGCAGCAGCACTGTTGGGGAGCAGGAGTCACCCACCTGTGAGGAGCTTGATTTCAGCTTTGTAGCCGATGCAGCAGATTTCCCTTGCTTTGAACTGTGGAGAAAGCAGAGGTATCTGTCATGCTGAGCTCCCTTGCCTTTCTTTGAGGCCAAAGCTGGCATTCCTCCGCACAGAGGAAAGCCTTCCTGCTCCTGATGGCTCCCAGGGAGCAGCCTGCAGCACCCACTGCTGGACAGAGCAGCTCTATCACCAGCTTCATACTACACATGGGGATACCGAGGTGTTTTTTCACTCCCTCTCCAAGCCAGGGATGCAGATGGGCCCAGGTCTCCTGGCTGCCTGCCACGTACCAGCCATGGGGTGATGCCTTCTCAGACAGGAAGGGTGGTGCACGGCTTCTCGTACCTTGCAGATGCATCCCTGGGGGCTTGGTGGATGCGGAATTTGAAGTTGAGCATGCCTTTGTTCTCCAGCACGACAATCTGGGTCTTCCTGGCGCCCCTGATCATGGCCCCAAAGTTGATGGGTGGAGCAGGCTCAATACTGTACTTGCTGTACACAGCTTTCGCCAACACTCTCAGTGGGATGGTGGCAACAGTCTGGCCTCCTTTCCTTGACCTGGCATCTGTCACCTGTGTCCACAGGAAGGGGTGATAAACAAAGCAAAGAGGCCAGCCTCTACCCCAGTCCCCAGCCTCCACCCCAGGCCTCCATCAGTTTACCCCTCCCTGTATTTAAGTACCTCCTCCAGAGTCAGATTCTCAGCTCCACTTAGGAAGCTTCCCAATGGTTTTGAAAGAATTTGGTCGTGTATGTAGGAGAGAGGATTCTCCAGTTAAAGCCCTCCTTCCATTAGACACCTCTCCTGTTTACGCTCTCAAAACACCGTGTGATAACAGAGCCCGGCGCACGCGGCTCACCTGGCAGTACAGGATGCGTTTGTTCTTGAGGAGCATTTCCCTTTTGGGCTGGAAGAGCATCTCAATATTCACACCAGGCTGGGAGGCAATCAGCATGCCCGACTGAGGCTCAACAGTGAAGTGGGATGTCAAATCTTGCATCCTGAGACCTGCACCCTTCAGCACGAAACTGAAGGGGAGAAAGGAAGAAATGGAGATCTCTGCAGTTAAAAGTATAGGTGCCACCAGCACAGCCAGGACTTCACATAGGACCAGAAAAAAATAGCCAAGGGAGTGTCTAACTCTGCTTAGGGACTCCTGGATCTTGATAGAGAGTGCAGATAATCATGAGGTTACTGAAAGAAACCTTGAGACTGAAACTTTTCATTCACGCCTTTACAGAGTCTCAGAAAGAGAAAGGAGGTGAGCATCAAAGAAAGGCAACAAATCTCAGCATTTCAGTGGCTGAAATATCTGGGGTTCTCCTGTGGGTTCCTGCTGAGTTGTGAAGAACTGCTGGTTTGTGGCTGAATTCTCTGGGAAAACAGTTGAGATTAGAGAGCCCAGGTTTTGTATTTTCCAAGAAGTAGCCAGCATGTAAACAGGTTCTAGCCATTGACAGAGGGAGAAGGCAGGTCTGGGAACCTGAGAGAATGTTCACTACCAGGCAGGTGGACTCACCGGTACCCAATGTTGTATAGCCCTTTGTTCTTTAGAGTCAGGACTTTCTTCACATGATCCAGGACATTAATAGTTCCAAATTCCAAGCTTCCATCTGGACCTGCAGAAAACCCCCAGAACAAGGTCAAACATGGTATTTGTGAGCTGCTGCAGAATACACCAGGTCACAAGCTACATGGAGGTCTCGAACAAAACCCCTTTCAGCAAATATCTGAAAGTGTTGAAAGTGTTTTCTTGAAAGTGTTTTCCAGCTACTTGTCTGCCCTTTCTCACTCAAAATATCTGCAGGCATAGTACCTAAGTAGCTCTGCTTCCATTTCCTCACTTCTGAGCACAAATCCAATTACAGTAATTTCACGAGTATAAGGCGCACCGGAGTCTAAGGTGCACTTCAGGATGTCCGCAAATTTTCAAACTTTGTCCATATATAAGGCGCACTGGCCTAAAAGGCGCACTTTTTTTTTGCAACGAGCATCCACGTGCAACAAAGTAACCAATTAGTAACGAATTGCATGATCGCGGGGTTTACTGGCTCGGCTCGGGGCTGGGTGAGCTCGGCCCTGCTCGAGGCTGCTGTGGGCTCAGCCTCACTCAGCGCTCCTGGGTCACAGCACCCTTGTGTCTGTCAGGTACAGCTCTTCCTGACCCTGTCCCTAACAGCACATGGCTGCAGGGCAGGGCACAGTCCCTCTCACCTCTAGTCGGAGGATCTTCTCAATGATGCCAATCCTCTCGGCCTTGAAATTCAGTGTCACTTCAAACTCTGAGCCGGGATCAACGATGCCGTTATCTTGTGACAAGGAGAAGGCCTCAACAAGGTCATCCAGCCCACTGAACTGCCAGGCCATGAGCACTAGGGTGTCGTTTCTCAGGACCAAGGTCCTGCTGTCAGTCCTGCAGAGACAGGAAGGCACTTGGCATTAGCTGCTGGGTGGTCACACCAGCCTCACCACTGAATGCAACTCGGAGCAGCTCCATCCATGCCCTGGAAACCAGAGTCAAACATTTTCTCTTTGTCACAAATCTTGGAGTGCTTGTGGGATGACTGACCTGTGCAGAAGCAGCTTGTCAAAAGACAGCTTCAGGAGGCTGACCTCCAGCTTCACGTGCACCCCGTGGCAGCAGAAGCTGAAGACCACTGGGTCTGGGTTCTTCTCAATGCAGCAGATGAGTTTGTCTTCCAGCAAGCCAGGAGAAGTGGGGTATGCCCAAATGGTCAGCTCCTGGATGTGGCCCCACAGAAAGAAATAGAAAGAGCACTGTGCATGAGCAGGAGGAGAAGCTCTTGGGCACTTCTACAGTGCCTGCTCTACCTGCCCTTCTCCTACCTGCTTCTCCTCTGGTTTCAGTGACATTCTGGGAGGGTTCAAAAGGAACGTGTCTGCTTTTCCATAATTCTCAAAGGAGAACTGGACCTCTACATCCATGGGGGAGTTGTTGAGGATGGTTATATTCTCTGAGTTGCCAGGACAGTTCTGGACCTTGTACCTGTCCACAAAAGGGGAAAAGGCTGCAGAGGAGACTGTTGCCTTTGCCATACGTCAAGGAGCGCACCATGTGCACCCAAAGAAGTGGTGCTGCAAGACCCAGTTCTAACAAATAAATGAGGGAAATGGATCCCTGTCAGGGGCATGGACACATGCTTGTCCTTGCCTTACTTTGATGCCTTCCCCTGGACTTGGTGCCTCCACCCCAGAAGCCTGATGATGCTCAGGCCACTTCAAGAGATTTTAATACAATGTAAATTCAAAGGAGTTTAGAAAAGCAACAATACACCAGGTACATGGGTTCTTTCCCCTTCTTTCTTGGGGTGCCTTCCCTGCAGGGTATAAAGAAAGGCTGTTGGATAAAGAGTTTAGCTAATCTCTTTCATAAAAATCACAAAACTGCTTTGGATTTCATGGGTTAGCTCAAAGTCTGAGAAAGAAATAGAAAGCATCAATTCCCAAGAGGAATGCAAAAAGATAAGAAACGACCCTTCTCTCAGGTGTGGAAATGTCTTTGGAGTGAAAGGGTTGAAAAGGAAAACAGAAATCCCAGACCATCCATCAACCTGGCTAAAGATTATATGTTTTTTAAACTATTTCCATTTAATTTCCTTTGGCTGCCAAAATAGACCTAGCCCTCCTGAGCTCCCATGGAGAAAAGAACTTAATGTTAAATATTATTAAAAAAACAAGTGACAGTACAAGTAGAAATACACAATAGTTTCAATGACAATATGTTCAAGCAGACTTTATCCAGCAGAGAGGATGCAATGTCATTACAGGAAATTCCTGCTGTACATTCTCTCTGACATCAATTGGCAGGTCAACCATAAAATCTTATAAATAATTACAGATGAATGAAAGGTTTACAAAACCATCTACAGAATAATTGCTTGTTCAGGCTACCTGCAGAGCTCAAAGCACTTCATAAAAGTTCAAAAGCTTCAAAAGCTGAGATATGGAGGGGACAGAAGTTGTCCCCCAAGTCACCTCTGGACTGGCAGCAGCATGTGGCTCTGGCCACCAAGGCACCCACCGGGTAGGCAGAGCAGCTCCTCCAAGGCTCGTTTGCCTCTTATCTTCTCAAGTTCACACATCTGTGGTCCTTCAAAGCCATGTGTCTCCTAGGACTCTGCCAGGGACTGCCCTGGATTGTGCCACCAGGACAGCATGTCTCTCCAAGCATGTCCAGAAAGGTACAAGGCCCAGCAGGGAGCACATACCACTCTCTTGATTTCCCACACAGCAGAGGTCCAAAGTGGAATTGCTTTGTGCTCTCAACATATTCCTGGGCAGAAAAAGTGGGGAAGAAGGAGCTATGAGATGCTCTAAGAAAGAAATGTAGTCAGAAAGCCATAACCCTTCCTGGTGGCTGAGGTACCATCTGCCTTCCCAGCTGCCAGCACAGGAAGAGATGCTGGGCAACCTCAGGCAGCACGATCTGTCCAGGCCAGAAGCCCCAAGGGGCAGCCTTGGCTGTGAGTGCAGAGGGAGAGTGGGAGGCTGCCAGGGACCAGCTTTACCATGGGTTCTGGATGATGCTGGGGTACAGGCCGGTGCCACTGCAGGGCAGCTCGTACTGGCGCTTTGACTCCACAAGCTCAAACCTCAATGTCTGCTCAAACTTCCCTGGCTTTCTGGGGTAGAAGTGGACCTTCAGTTCCACCTCACCGTGGCTAGGCACTATCCACCGGTACCGTTTCAGCCTGGCAATTAAAGAGGGGCCTTCAGATATTGCTAAGGAGCAAATGACACAAGGAGGGTGCACTGGCCATCCCATGGAGGCACTGGCACAGGGTCGCTGTGGAGCTGGAGATGATGCACTGTATTTAGCAAGAGGACCAAGAAGCAGATGCATCACCTGCTCCCGTGTGGCTCACCTGAGGAATTCTGTGGGGATTGAGGCTCTTTTCAGCACACTTTTGCATCTTGTTGCACAGGAATCCTGGGGACTTTCTGTTCCCTGTGTGGAGATCTGTTTCTCTTTTGGAGAGCTGTCTCTGCTGGCCGCTTTACCTGTCTTTGGTCGGCCCGCAGCAGAACCGCCCTTCGCATCTGGGGCCTTGGCCTAAGGGGAGAGAGACAAGGGAGGGAGAGGTGAGACATCCCCTGAGACATCCCCATCCTGGAAAGTAAAGTGGGTGTTTGTTAACCAATGGAAGAGACAATAAATAAGTCAGTCCACATGCCCAGGGACTTGGTCTTTCTTATTGGTGTTTGTTTTACCTAGGACACCCCTTCTCACTCAGGACTCTCTCCTCAAAGGAAGTTAATGGTTTTAGGTGATTTTTTCCCCCTCATCTTACAGAACTTTTCTGTGTCCCTCAGAGCTGTCTCTTTTGTCCCCTCCCTGACAGAAAGGAGACCTGCAGACACGGGGCCCCATCACATCTTCACTACCTCTCTGCAATGATCCTTCTCCATCCAGCCTGTCCCCCATGCCCCCATCTAGCCTGGTCCCTGCCCTGGCACCTTCAGTGCCAGCACCACTGCAGCACCCACCAGCTTGTCTTCCATAGCAGCACCTTCCGGTGCAGCAACGGTGAAGGGCTTCACATGCTCTGCAGAGCCCAACCGCTCCTCTGGGTAGCTGACTACAGAGAAGACAGCAGCAGGGGGAAGGGGAGGCCCTTCGGGATGCAGTCCCAGATATCTCAGCATCTAAAACAGAAGAGAAAATCCTGTTTATACTTCTCTCACCTTCATCCCCTTTAAAGGCACTGAGCTTTTGGCAATGAGGTTTTTGATTTATATGAAATACAAGTACTTTGTTATGCCCAGTGGGGTGAGCAGGCTCCAGAGCAGAGGCAAGAGCTACAAGAAGGACGGGGAGAGAAACCTCTCCTAAGTGACTCAGCTGAAGAAAACAATGACCATGAGCTGCCCTGTCCTGGGACCGCTTAGAATGATTTCCATGCTGAGAAAGTCTGAACAGATGGGATACTTGTACACAGAGCACTCCCACCTTCTGCCCACTGAGGGATGGTGATAACCTCCCCATCCACACAGATGCTAGAGAGTCATTGTGGAATGTCATCAGGGGCCTGGACAAGGCTCTGTGCCATTATCACTGGGGGTACACAATGCTCTAGGGCCCAGGACCACAGCAAGCTCAAAATCTGAGCCTTGCAAGATTTTACCTCGTCTTTCGTTGGCAGCCTCCCATCCCTCAGGATCTCGCTAAACATGGCCTTCGGATCTGTGACCTGGATGTCCAAGCACGGCACCTTGACATGCTTGTCTCTGACTCCTTCTTCTGCAACTTCACTTTGTGTCTCTAGCTGAGATGATTGAAGACTCCTTTGGCCTCCACTTTTTTGTTCAGGCTTCTTCTCCGCCTTTTCCTGAGGCTTATTGGTCTTCTGACCTTTGTTTTCAGCTGAAGACTGGGATGTGTTTCCGTTTTAGATTACAGGTAACTGCACAGTACCCTGAACCCTGTCAAAGTAGGTGAGAACCTGTGCAATGTCCCGCTGCGATAGCTCATAGATCTGAAACCTCTGGATCAAGTTCTTATCCATCTCAGCCGTTATAAGGTCTCAACTGTGCAACCTCCCTCTTAAGGCACACCCAGACACCTCCAGCCACTGCCCAAGGCTGATCCACCAGCTCTCTGCACTGATGCCTGAAAACGCCCTTTGCCTCTTGATTTCCCAGTTTAAACCACATCCCAAATTGCTAACATCTGCTTGTCCCTCCTACAATTCTTTCTCGATTCATTCAGCCCCCTTCTCCCTGGGCATGGTGTGCTCCTTAATGAAAATAATCCTATCAGTCAGAAAACAAAGGTTGTAGGAACTTCTCTCCTGCAAGACAGGCTCTTGACAGCCAGATTCCCTGCTGGATCCCAGCTGTGACCAAGGCAAACTAGTGCTATCTGGCATGGAAATGATTTGAAGAGGCTGTGTCCATCTCCTTCCCATGAAACCAACTTCAACCTGAGCTGAAAGAAGTCCTGATACACAGGCTTGCTTCAAGCAGCATCACCTCCCAGCTCTACACTCTTTCTGTGTGTCCTGAGCTGGGCTGCCTTGCTGGAGCAGAGCTTGCCTACTTCTGCAGCTGCAAGGAAGCCTAAATCACATCAGCTTTTATGGGTGGTGTCCCACCATAAGGAGAACCCTGGCAGATCAGCATTGCATAGACTTTATCTGTAGCAGGACCAGGACCCAAACCAAGTGTTTGCCTATGCCCCACACCTGCCCGTACCACCATCCCACTGTTTTGGTGAAGAAAAAGATGATGAAGAAGGTGCAAATCAAAATCATAGACTTAAAGACACTTCTACAGGCAGTGCCAAGGCAAGCCCCACAGCCCAGCTCCCTGCAGGCAGCATCTAAACCAGGAGGGCTCATGTCCTGGGGTGACGTTATGGTGGCCTGTATCCCCAATCGTGTGTCCTGTTTAAGTAGAAGTTTGTTTAGTCTACTTATCAGTTGGCTCCCCTCCCCCATGTCTGTGCTTGGGAGGCTAGCTCTGCTGCTCGGCTCTGCTGCTTGCTGCTTGGCTGCTTTGCTGCTTGGCTGCTTTGCTGCTTGGCTGCTTTGCTGCTTGGCTGCTTGGCTGCTTTGCTGCTTTGCTGCTGCCGCATGCCAGCCGCTTCTGGTAGCTTTAGTTTGTTTTTGCTTATTAGTTAGGCAGTCCAATCTTTTCTGTGGACTGTTCTTTGTTCTTTTCCTTTTTTCTTTTCTGTACACTCTTTAAACCTGTTTGGACCGGACTTGGATCACCGAGGGACACCGGGAACCCTGCAAAGCTGAGACCTGCAGCAGTCATCCTGCCCGGAGACTAACGCTACCTACAGGAGAGACTTTCCTTGAGCTTGTCACCTCCTACACCGGTGAAAAGTTTTTGTTTGTCATCAGGGGTTGTTAATTTACCTCTCTCGTGTTGGGAGTGTTTTGTTTAATTAATAAACAGGTTTTTTCCACTTTTATTCCTCTGAGGAAATTCTTTCCCGAACCCAGTGGTGGGGGAGGAGTCTTGGGGGGTTGGTTTGTTTGTTTTTTTTAAATTTGCCCTAAACCAGGACAAATTTTTTTGGCGCCCAACCTTGTGGGCAAGAGAAAGTGGAAAAAACTTCGTTCTAATAATGTTGTTTGAATTTATAATGTCTCTGGGGGTGGAGGCTTGCATGTATTTTTGCTCTTTAGGGTTTTTTGAGGTCTTAATACCTCTATGGTCCTTGGGTTTATTTTCTCACCCAGAAATAGCTCCGGTGTTTTCCCTAGTACGCAGTTTCTGCAGCAGGGGGGCAATGACCAGAATATCCATTGGGCTGGGCTTAGTTGTAATGGCTTGTAGGAGGTTTATAAAGATGCTGGAATCTGTTCCAGGAATGTATGGTTCATGGTTATGGTTATGTGCACAGTTTGTTAGAGGAGAAGCAGGGGATGAGGCTTTTCAGCCTTTGTTTTCCTTCGTCTCCCCTGAATTTTTTACATTCCTATTAGAGTATGTTCAGTTTCCCTTGAATGCTAAAGAGACCATCTTTCTGCTGTTTAATGTAGCAACCTTGCTTTATACAGTATGCAGCTTCTATAGGATAAGAGCTGAGATTTCTAGAGGGGCTGATGTGACTCCTGATTTAGGATTAGAGCAAAGTGTGAGGAATCCTGAGTGGTGTGGGAAATGGGAACATATGGGTCAAATCTTGAAGGAATTTTCAGATCCTATAGTCTGGGACTTTCCCCCTGAACAAATTCAGAACCCAGATGAGGTGGCAAAATACCTTAAAGAGAAATGCCATGATAACTCCAAGGAGGAAAAGATCATTGCAGTGAGCTGGTCCCTGGCATATGCTTATCGCACTCTGCTAGATACTGTAGGGCAGCAGGCAGAGGAAAGGGGACAGGGAGATAAATCAGCCACTATCCCAGTCACTCAGGCTGCAGCCAACATCCCAGGCTCAAGGCCAGCAGCTAAACCAGACAGTAAGCCTCAACCAGTGGCTGTTGCTACGAGCACGAGAAGTGGGAAATCCACAGACAAGACCAATCGACCAGTGGATGATGATGATGATGAGGATGCAGGAGAAGGACCCTCAGCGCCCCCTGACATAAAACCAGGAGTCAAAGCAACTGGTACAAGATCAGAGGCCAATATTGAATCCTTTTCCCTAAAGGACCTCCGTGGTCTAATAAAGGATTACACTCGACGACCTGATGAGTCTATAATTAGTTGGTTGGTCCGTCTTTGGGATGCTGCAGGCGAGGCTACAATTCTGGATGGCACTGAAGCGAGGCATTTGGGATCCCTGTCACATGATCCTGTCATCGATCAAGGAATGATGAGGGGGACTAACCCTCACAGCCTCTGGGCACGGGTCCTGGACAGTGTAGCACAAAGATACCTGTGTGCAGACGATCTCTATATGCAGCAGACGCAGTGGAAGACTATAGAACAAGGAATCCAACGCCTGAGAGAAATGGCAGTGGCAGAGATTATCTTCTCAGATGACATAACAACTAGGAATCCAGACTTGGTACCATGTACATCTGTGATGTGGCGAAAACTTGTGCGACTTGGGCCACATGAATACGCTTCTGCTTTGGCAATAATGAAGAGGGATGAGAGGGATGAGACCGTGCTCGATATGGCAAAGAAGCTCCGAGCATATGCAGATGCTGTACATGGTCCAACACATGCCAGAATCGCAGCTGTGGAAACACGTCTGCAGAAATTAGAAGACAAGATAGAGGAGAATCATAAGAGACTCAGGGATGAGATTAAGGAGGACCTTCTCCAAATCTCGGCTGCACCAATTAGAGGCCCTGGTATCCAACGCAGACGTTCCCCCGATGGGGAGAGAAGGTACACCCCACGGGCTGAGCTGTGGTTCTTCCTGCGTGATTGTGGAGAAAACATGAGGAGATGGGATGGAAAATCTACTGCTGCTCTGGCACAACGAGTCCATGAATTGAAGGAAGGCAAGACTCAAAGAGGAAATTCCACCAAAAGGAGAGCAGCTCCAGTTGCCCGTAGCCGAATTGCCAAGTATGATGATGATGACGACATGTCCGATCCCCTTGAAGGAACCTCCAAAACATGTGCCCAAGGAAAGAAGGATAAACAGGCTTAGAGGGGCCCTGCCTCTAGCCAGGGTGAGGTGAGGGAAAATCGTGTTTTCTGGACTGTGTGGATCTGTTGGCCTGGCACATCAGAACCACAAAGGTACAAAGCTTTAGTTGATACTGGTGCACAATGCACATTAGTTCCATCGAGATATGTGGGGGCAGAATCCGTCTCTATTGCTGGCGTGACAGGTGGATCCCAGGACTTTACTTTGGTGGAAGCTGAAGTGAGTCTGACTGGGAAGGAATGGAAAAAACACCCCATTGTGACTGGCCCAGAGGCCCCATGTATTTTAGGCATAGATTACCTCCGAAGGGGGTATTTTAAAGACCCAAAAGGATTCAGGTGGGCATTTGGGATAGCAGCTGTGATGACAGAGGGCATCCAGCAATTGAACACCTTACCTGGACTGTCTGAGAACCCAACTACAGTAGGACTTCTGAAGGGAGAAGAGCAAAAGGTACCAATTGCCACTTCCACAGTGCATCGCCGACAATATAGAACAACTCGAGATGCTGTAGTTCCCATCCATAAGATGATCCGAGAGCTGGAGAGCCAAGGGGTGGTCAGCAAAACCCACTCACCCTTCAATAGCCCCATCTGGCCTGTGCGTAAATCTGAAGGGGAATGGAGATTAACAGTAGATTATCGAGCGTTGAACGAAGTGACTCCACCTCTGAGCGCTGCTGTGCCGGACATGCTGGAACTGCAGTACGAGCTGGAATCCAAGGCAGCAAAGTGGTACGCCACTATTGATATTGCCAATGCATTTTTCTCCATTCCCCTGGCAGCAGAGTGCAGGCCTCAGTTTGCCTTTACATGGAGGGGTGTGCAGTACACCTGGAATCGTCTGCCCCAGGGGTGGAAGCACAGTCCTACCATCTGTCATGGACTGATCCAGGCTGCACTAGAGAAGGGTGAGGCTCCAGAACATCTACAATATATTGATGATATCATTGTGTGGGGGAGCACAGCAGCAGAAGTGTTTGAGAAAGGAGAGAAAATCATCCGAATCCTCCTGGAAGCCGGCTTTGCCATCAAGAAGAGTAAAGTTAAGGGACCTGCTCGGGAGATCCAGTTCCTGGGAGTGAAGTGGCAAGATGGGCGGCGTCAGATTCCTACTGATGTCATCGACAAAATCACAGCTATGTCCCCACCAACCAATAAGAAGGAGATACAAGCTTTCTTAGGTGCTATAGGTTTTTGGAGGATGCACATTCCTGAGTACAGTCAGATTGTGCGTCCTCTTTACATGGTTACCCACAAGAAGAATGATTTCCATTGGGGCCCTGAGCAGCAACAAGCTTTTGCCCAGATAAAGCAAGAAATTGCTCATGCCGTAGCCCTTGGCCCAGTCAGGACAGGACCAGATGTAAAGAATGTGCTCTACTCTGCAGCTGGGAGCCATGGTTTGTCCTGGAGCCTGTGGCAGAAGGTGCCCGATGAGACTCGAGGCCGACCTCTGGGATTCTGGAGTCGGAGCTACCGGGGGTCGGAAGGCAACTACACCCCAACAGAGAAGGAAATCTTGGCCGCCTATGAAGGAGTCCAAGCTGCCTCAGAGGTGATCGGCACAGAAACACAACTCCTCCTGGCACCCCGACTACCAGTGCTGGGGTGGATGTTCGGAGGAAAGGTTCCCTCCACCCACCATGCCACCAGTGCTACATGGAGCAAGTGGATTGCCCTTATCACACAGCGCGCCCGGATTGGAAAACTGAATCGCCCTGGGATTTTGGAAGTAATTACAAATTGGCCCGAAGGTGAAAGTTTTGGTGTCACAGATGAGGAACAAGAACCAGTGACACGGGCTGAAGAAGCTCCGCCATATAACCAACTGCCAGCAGAGGAAACTCGTTACGCTTTATTCACCGACGGTTCCTGTCGCATCGTAGGGATGAATCGGAGGTGGAAAGCAGCCGTATGGAGCCCCACACGACGGGTCGCAGAGGCCACTGAAGGAGATGGTGGATCAAGTCAATTTGCTGAACTCAAAGCCATTCAGCTTGCCCTAGACATTGCCGAAAGAGAGAAGTGGCCGAAGCTTTATCTGTACACTGATTCCTGGATGGTAGCCAATGCTTTGTGGGGATGGCTGGAAAGATGGAAAGAGGCGAACTGGCAGCGTAGAGGAAAACCAATTTGGGCTGCTGAAGAATGGAAAGACATCGCTACCCGGTTAGAGAAACTACCTGTGAAGGTTCGCCATGTAGATGCCCATGTCCCCAGAAGTAGAGCTAATGAAGAGCAGCAAAACAATCAGAAGGTAGATCAGGCTGCAAAGATAGGGGTGTCAAAGATAGACCTTGATTGGGACCACAAGGGAGAATTGTTCTTGGCACGATGGGCCCATGATGCCTCAGGCCACCAGGGTAGAGATGCCACCTATAAGTGGGCACGAGACCGAGGGGTGGATCTAACCATGGACAGTATCACTCAGGTTATCCATGACTGTGATACGTGCGCTGCCATCAAACAGGCCAAGCGGGTGAAGCCCCTCTGGTATGGGGGGCGTTGGTCCAAGTACAAGTATGGGGAGGCCTGGCAGATTGACTATATCACACTGCCTCAAACCCGCCAAGGCAAGCGCTACGTGCTGACCATGGTGGAAGCCACCACCGGATGGTTGGACACCTACCCTGTGCCCCACGCCACTGCCCGAAACACCATCCTGGGCCTTGAGAAACAGGTCCTTTGGAGGCATGGTACCCCTGAGAGAATTGAGTCTGACAACGGGACTCATTTCAAGAACAGCCTCATAAACAGCTGGGCTAGGGAACATGGCATCGAGTGGGTGTACCACATCCCTTACCATGCACCAGCTGCAGGTAAAGTGGAAAGGTACAATGGATTGTTAAAAACTACTTTAAAAGCATTGGGTGGGGGCTCTTTTAAAAACTGGGAGCAACATTTAGCAAAGGCCACCTGGTTAGTTAATACTCGAGGCTCCACTAACCGAGCAGGTCCTGCCCAGTCTGAGTCCTTTCATATAATAGAGGGAGATAAAGTCCCAGTGGCCCATGTCAGAGGTTTGTTAGGAAAGACAGTATGGATAAATTCTGCCTCGAGTACAGACAAACCCATTCGTGGGATTGTTTTTGCTCAAGGACCAGGTTGTACGTGGTGGGTAATGCAGAGAGATGGAACAACATGGTGTGTGTACCTCAGGGAGATCTGGTTGTGGGGTGACACAAAATACTAGATCACACAGGCATGAGATGGAAGTATTTAATTGATGAAGTTTTACATGGTGTTTAGTAGTGGACTCACGATATGGAGATAAGGGGTGGAATGTCCTGGGGTGACGTTATGGTGGCCTGTATCCCCAATCGTGTGTCCTGTTTAAGTAGAAGTTTGTTTAGTCTACTTATCAGTTGGCTCCCCTCCCCCATGTCTGTGCTTGGGAGGCTAGCTCTGCTGCTCGGCTCTGCTGCTTGCTGCTTGGCTGCTTTGCTGCTTGGCTGCTTTGCTGCTTTGCTGCTGCCGCATGCCAGCCGCTTCTGGTAGCTTTAGTTTGTTTTTGCTTATTAGTTAGGCAGTCCAATCTTTTCTGTGGACTGTTCTTTGTTCTTTTCCTTTTTTCTTTTCTGTACACTCTTTAAACCTGTTTGGACCGGACTTGGATCACCGAGGGACACCGGGAACCCTGCAAAGCTGAGACCTGCAGCAGTCATCCTGCCCGGAGACTAACGCTACCTACAGGAGAGACTTTCCTTGAGCTTGTCACCTCCTACACCGGTGAAAAGTTTTTGTTTGTCATCAGGGGTTGTTAATTTACCTCTCTCGTGTTGGGAGTGTTTTGTTTAATTAATAAACAGGTTTTTTCCACTTTTATTCCTCTGAGGAAATTCTTTCCCGAACCCAGTGGTGGGGGAGGAGTCTTGGGGGGTTGGTTTGTTTGTTTTTTTTAAATTTGCCCTAAACCAGGACAGCTCACCAATAAAATAGAGATCTCTATCTCAACAGAAGAAGGTTCTTCCTCTTTTGAGAGCCAGGGAGCTAAGAGTGGCCATCGCTGTGTTGCTTGTGGCCTTTGCTATCAAACACCTCTGAGCTCAGTCCTTGGAGCAGGGCAACCCTTCAGGGACACTACCCTGAGCAGTAACTCATGGAAGGCTTACTCACCTCTCACTCCGTAGATGCTTCCTTCCCTGGATTATTTTATCCACTAGAGCTTTCTTCTCCTCAGGGAGGGCATAATACTTATCATCATCCATTTTCAAGATATGTCCCACATTTCTCTGAAAAACTTTTTTCCACTGCAGCCCTTTAGCACAAACCAGAGGAGAAACCATGAGTGATTACAAGCAGAGCTGGGTGCTCTGGGTCAGCTGCAAGGATTCACAGCTTTTCCCAACCCAGCCTATCATATCAGGAGATGTTGGGAGCTCATATGCCTGCTGCAAAATTCAGACAATCCCCCAACTATGACTGGGCAGTGAGTTCCTGTGCTTTGCCTGGCATAAGTGCACCAAGGCTGAGGACAGTAATTTGTTACTGAGCTACAGCAGCTTGCACTTGTGCTCAAGCTTTAATGTTAGAGATTAGGGAAAGTCTTAAAAATTCACATCTCCTGCAACTCTGAGTTCTGGCTACAGTCGTCAGAGTCCGCCTGACCAGTATTCCAGGTCAGGCAACCATCGTCGAAGAGGGGTTGTACCCCAACCCTAAACCTTGGGGGGCATTTGTTTAAGTTGTGGTGACCCCAGAAAAAAAATTTCAGAGAGTTATGAGATTGCCTATGTTAATACATCATACATATTCCATACTCATTTCCCACTTAATTATCACCACTCCCAGTTCCTAGAATGTTCTCCCTTCCATGTATCCCCATTGGCCCTCAGCTGAAGCAGTGTTCCACCCAACCTACCCCATTGAACCCTACCTTCCCTTGCTCTGCCTCTGCACCACTTTCCCCTGTACCCATTGGAACCTAACCTCAACTCCACCCCCTCTCTTGCCCCACATTTATACTCTGGACCTCCCTTAATCTTGGTCTTCGACCACTGGCTCCTAAAGAAACCTCATCCCCTTGGTTATTACATATATTCAGATTTTTAGGCCTTGTCCCACATTTACCTTCATTATTATTGAAGCGCTTTATGTTACTAAGTCATACTGCTCTTCTTTTATTTTAGCCTTAATATCTGCGAACCCTAAAAGAGATTGTCGGGGACCACCCTCAACCCCAATATACACTGAGGCAGAAGGTGGAAAGATTAATAAAAACGTTTCTTCCAAGCTCTGCTGCAAATCCAGATACACAGAGATAAGGCTGAGGGCTTGACAAAAAAGATTTGAGAGGGAAGGAGATATCTCACCTTCCTCCTCTCTTTTAGCTTCCCTCTTCTTTCTTTCATTTTCTTCCTTAGTTATCCAAGAAGCACAATCCTGATGCAGGTTCACCATGTAGATATGATGACGATTCTTGACAGCTTTGAATACACAGAGCAGAGAAGATTCCAGGCGGCTTGCAAAGAGGCTCTCCAAGCCATCAAAGACCACTCCCTTGTAGCAGTCTTCACGCTGTGAATAAAGGGAAGAGCAAGTCAGCCATTGCACACAGGGCGCTCGCAGCTGGACAGTAAACCCAGATGTCAGGGCACCAGCTATCCTTGTTCCAAGTGCATTAGTTAAGACCAATTTGGATATGTCCTTAGGCCCTGCCAACTAAGGGCATGTGCAGTTTCCCCCAGGGTTCCCTGCACACAGTCCAGGATGCTCCAACAGCATGGACAGACCTCCTCCTCCTCCTCTCCGAGTCATACCTCACTGCCTGTCTCTCCAGAGCAGGAATGTCTTCTTTTCCCCCACCCCACAAACCTTCAGCCTCTCACAGAGGATGTCCACCAGCAGGTCCTCGGGCAGCACACAGCTCAAGCAGTTCAGCTCTTCCCTACGACTGCTGATGATGTTCAGCTGCTGCGGCGCAGGAGCAGTGGAAACTGTGAACTGGAATGTGGACCATTTTAAGGAAAATAAATTGCGGTGGAAAGTCCTGAACAACTCCCACTGCTGGTCTTTGAGCTGGGGCTCCTCACTAGTGGAGACTAGAACAATCCTACACTGCAGGCTGCGGGGGCCCCAGGGGATGGTCCTGGAGGACCCATGCCTTGGCCAGCAGAGACCCAAGCTTGCAAGCCTCCAGTGCAGCCTCCCAGAACTTTGGTCACTGCCTGCAGCCACACTAGCCAGGACTACACTTCACCAGCAAACCACTGAAAACCAGTGCAGCACATTCCCAGCCCAAGTCATATCCAGCCTACCAGCTGGGCTTGGCACTATGGACTCACATACCAGACCTGGTTGGCACACAGCCTCCACTGTAAGCAGCCCCTGTCCCTCTCAAACACAATGCAAAGGTCCAGGCATCAGCCAGGGCAGATCGTGTTTACCTTTTTGTCGGGTTTGCTGGCTGGCTCCTTCCTCTTTTGTGCTGAAGGAGACTTGCCTTTGGCATTCTTGTTTTTTTCCCCAGAGGCTAGTTTATTCTTGTTCTGATCAGTGAGCTGAGACTTTATTCCTGCACAGGGGACAGATGGTTCAGGGGGTCTTTGAAAAGCAAGTAGGAAACCTTTCCCCATGATGGGCACAACCTTGGGCCCTGGAAGGAGCATGGCACTTTTCCCCCAGTCTGCAGGGCAGCACTGTTTCCCAGAAGCATCTTCTCCCCTGCTTCTCTTACCAGCATGGTAAAGCACGCCATCCCACACTTGATTTCAAAGCCAGCACTATGTCCGTCCTAACAACTGGCCATGCAGGTGACACTGCTTGCACAGCAGTTCCCCTACAGATCAAGCCAAAGATTTGTCCTCCAGGACCATTTTTTATACACTGATCCATCCTGCATTCTCATGTGGAGACCTGCAGCCCTACCCCACTTGCATCATCTGTCTCCACTGAAGCTAAATCCTCCTTGTGGGAAAACCCCAGCTGGGACCCAGACTCTTCTTCCTTCCACCAGCTCCCAACCCAGCCAGGTTCAAAACTGAGCAATGCAAAACTTCCCCTGCTGCAGCGCATGTTTATTTTATTTTATTCTATTCAGTTTATTGTTATAATAGTTTCTTCCTATGTTCTCCTATGCTTTCCCCAGCTGATCTGTCCCCAAGTTGTATCCAGCCCTGAAACTACCTCATTTGCCATTCCCTGCTCCTTGTCCACCATTGTAGCCCTGCCCCTTGTTCCAGCCCCTTTGTTGTCCATCACTGTAAGCCCACCCCTTTTCCAGCACCTTCCTTGTCAGTCTTACCCCGGGCCAATCCCTAGTTGTTCCACCCCTTTGGAAATCCCCTATTATTCGATGTCCCATTGGTCCATGTGACCCTTTCTCCTCCCCCTGCTTCCCTCATTGGTTGTAACCCTGTAAAACCCTGCCCTCCACTCCTTCCCTAGGGATCCCTTATTGGTCAGTTGTTCGTATCCACCCTCTAATCTATCCTGAGCACACGAGTGCTCGGGGCTCTGTGGCCCTGGACCCTCCAAGTTCGATAAGCTCTTTGAAACCCCAGAAGCAGAGAGCCTTCATGGCCTCCTTTACCCAGTCCTTGACGTGGGCCACACCGAAGAGCTGCCAGCTCTTAGGGTTCTGTTCTGGGAAATGTCACCCCGGGGCAGTTCCCAGCATGGCGCTGGTGTGCTCCAAAGAGCTAGCCTGGGCTCCAGCAGCCCGTGTCATTCCCCCTGCACTGAGCCAGGTCTGCCTCACCCTGCAGAGCTCAGGGTACCAACTGCCCAGTGAGTTCATTAAAGTCTCCAGTGTCACAGGGAGAACAGCCCAACACACACGAGATGTGTACCCTGGCAGTGGGCACAGGTAAATGTTTGGAGAAAAGAGTTCATCTGTAGCATGTCACTCATTGGAAATTTCTCTGGGAGGCTGTCCTTTCCTTCCTCTCGTTTGCAAGGTTACAGTCATAGTCAGTCCTCTAGTGCTTAATCAGCCACTGCAGAAGGCTTTTTGCTTGTTAAAGTGTGCAGCTGTTCTGCCTGCTGCCCATGAGGAGCAAGCTCGATTCAGCTTAGAGGAAATATATTTGGGAAAGAGACAGATGTACTTCACCACTCCTAGAAAAACAAACATGTGCCAAGAATGGTGGCAAATGGGCTATGAAAGAACCCCTGACTGTGCCCTTAAAATTTATTTCTGTTTTTGTTTTTGGACAGGTCAGAGATCTGACTTCACCCCTGTTCCCTAAGAGACATAAGGATTAAAAAACTGCTCTGAGTAAGCAGAAGTGGAAAGTCATGGTGGGTTTCTCAAGCACTGACTCTGAGTGCAGCATTTCTCCTCACCAGCATTACCTTCATCTTCGCTTTTCAGCTCCATGGCAGCGTTGGTGCAAAGCTCCCGGGCACAGCACCCTGCTTTGCTCTGGTCATTGGCAATGGCCTCTTTCACCACGGTGTCAATGGACAAGTGCGCAGCGTCGTAATAGTGACACAAGGCTGCTGCTACCTCTGTCTTTCCTGAGAGAGAGAGGAGGACTGCTTGGGGACAGTTGCATATGAAGCATTACAGGGACAGGCCCTGGAAAAATCTTGAACAAGATTTCAAAGTTAAAAGGACAATGGGAAAGCAAGTGTTCCTCTGGGGAGGCCATGAGGGAGGCAGCTGGAGCGTGGGTACAAGCCCTGAATTCTAGAGCCCAGAGGGTCATCTCTACCTCCTGTTTAGCTGAGGACTTTGCCTTAAGCGCCATGCTCCACCAGGATGTGTTCCTCCTGCCTGACCCTCTCCCTGCAACCCAGGGCTGCAGCTCACATACCTGTCTGGGGTGGCCCATGGATGATGACAACAATCCCTCTGTCCTGCTGTGCTTCACACCTGTCTGAAGATGAGTCAATGCCCAGGTGCCGCATGACAGCCCGAGACAGGATTCCCAGTCACTTCCACCATGGGCTCAGGAGAGGGTGTGACAGCCCCGTGATAAACTGCAGTGCAAAACCAGGGGAAAAAGTCAGCCTCCTGCCTACTTTTGATCCTCATCATCCTCCCCATCTCCTCAGATCCCAGGAAAGGAGACTTGGTGAAAGCAACATGAGCTTGTTCTTTTGTTGCTAGGAAGGTGCAAATAGTAGACCTGGTCCTACTGTCTGAAGAACTCAAACAATCCTAGTCTTAGTGGCTAGGGGACACAAGGGAATATCCCAGTTATTTCCCCAGTCTGTGGCAGGCAGATAGGAGCTTGCTTTGGCTACACTTAGGGTTGGTAGAGGATGCCACAGCCCTTCACCCAAAAGTTCCTCCACCAAGCTGGGGAGCAGACAGCTGCTGAGAGCATGGGCTTTCCCTGGAAAACAAGGTGGCAGAGATTTCAGGTGTGTGGGCTGGACTCCCTGCTGTGACCACAATCAAGACAGACACCGCCAAACCCTCGCTGTTTTTCTGACCTGGTGCTGCCTTGTCCATGGCCTCAGCCTCAGCCTCAGCTGTGGCCTTGGTCTCTGCCATGGCCCTGAGCTCTGCCTGTTGAGCTTTCAGCCTCTTCTGTGCTTCATAGTCATCCAGCACCTCTGGGGGCAGTGTCCCACCCACGGCACGTGGAGGCATCAAAAAGTTCTTTTGGTACTCAGACCCCACTGCCATCCGCAGGATCTGTGCACGTAGGGAAGAGAAACCATACGCAAGATTCCTTTTCTCACTTCTCATCACACACACTCAACAAACCCATTTTGTGTCTCCTCCCTTCCTCCCAACAACATAAACTATTTAAGTCCTCCCACAGCACATCAGCAGAGTTGGCTTTGCCCTGGGAATTGCCTCCATCTCCCTGGCACAAGCCTGGGAATGCTGGAGTGCTGTGAAGCTTGGGCAGCGTGTCTGTGGGGACCAGACCTGCCTTCTCACCTTCTCCTCCTCAGTCGTCATTGAGAGAAGCTACAGCAAAAGAAAGTGAGGATGGAATTAGGAACTAGAACATGATGCAAACAGCTCTAAAGCAGTTTCTCTCTGCAGGATCCTTAAGGCATCTCTTGCTTTGGGCCAAACAGACTGAGCAGGTGACAGCTCAGAGCCCACTCAACTGGAGGCAAACCCGAGCCTTGCTTTGAGATTAGCAATTAGTAACCATGTCCCACCTCACCCAGAAACCTGGACATCGCACCCATACTGCTCACTGGGATTGCTGCCTCCAAGGGTTTACCCGGCTTTAGCTCTGAGATTTGCTTTTCATACTGAAAAGCCATGCATGGTGGGGATGTCCTGCAGAGCCCAGACACCAGCCACAACCTGCTCTGCAGTGGACATCTGGTTTGGCTGGCCAGCTCTGTGTGGAGGAGACTTCTCCCTGGGCCTGCTCACCAAGAGTCATTTGAACACAGATGGAAGGAAAACCAACTGCAGGCACAGGCCAGAGCTTCCCAGTGACCATCAACAGTGATCACTGCCAGTTCCAGCAGTGACTGCAGCAGGGAGGCAAGCGAGGCATAAAATGGACAAACACGGATGTTAAAACCTCAAATAACCATATGCAGACAACAATCAGCAGTTAAAAAGAAGCAAAGATAAAATAGCTGCCTTCAGCTGAAGAGACCTTAGGAATGAAATCGGATTAAGCAGGATGAATCTCCTGTTACAGAACAGTATTTCTACCTGTTGCCTTTCTTATTTCATTTATTCAAAAGGCAACTTAACAAGAGCCTCAGTGGTGATGGAGGGTGGGTAAGAAGCAACTCAGGAAAGGCAATTGGTTTTCTTAAAAAGTTCATGGACTTCACTGTTATGGGTTTAGGCTTCGTAGTGAATTTTCCCCTTAGTCTGGGAAGGGCGATAGAGTTTTGGGGGGTTTTGGCTGTTGGGGGTTGGCTTTTCTGTTCAGGGTTTTATGGGAGTTGTGGCATGATGCCATGGGCGGTTGTGAAGTTGGACCTGAGGTTTTGCAGGGAGCAGACTTCTCCTTCCTTCTGCTCAGGGATAGGGAAGCTCAGCCCCATGGTGCTGAGGGAGGTTTGTTTGCTTGGCCCCGGCACCTCACTAGGCTGCAGCTCAGCACCGTGATTGAACCTGCCTGCCTTCCCCGCTTCTGCCTGTTGCCATTTGGCACTGCCGAGATCTCCTGTTGCCCGTGAGTTTGCAGAAGGAGCAATTTCCTTCCTTTCCTCCTTCCCTCCTTCCTGCCTTCCTTCCTTCCTGCCTTCCCTGCCAGTGCCAGCTGGGAGGGGACCACTGCCCTGCCAGAGCCCACAGCTCCTGCTGCCTGTGATCGTAACTACACCAAAAGGGAAAAACAGTACTTGGTGGGCTGGAAACTTCTGTTATTGCCTTGTCTGTGCTGTCCTGATATATTCTAGTAAAGAACTGTTAGTCTTTTCCCATATTTTTGCCTGGAAGCCCAGTAATTGCAAAGGTACAATAATTTGGAGGGAGGGGGTCATCTTTCCATTCCAGGAAGATTCCCGCCTTTCTTGGCAGACATCTGTCTTTTAAACCAGGACAGAGACACCAGAAAATACTGCCTGTCTATTCCTTGGTACTATTTGATCTCACAATGGCAAAATACTACTTGAGGCACGAGCAGCCCTGGAGTCACACCCTGAAGAGGCTGCTGTGGCAGAACATGAGTGACAGATGCTTTCATGCTCACATGGTCCATTTTGGAACGCTCAGATCCCTCATGCTGTGTCCAAGCCCAGGGAGCACTCACCAAAGGAAACGTCACCGAAGTCAAGTTCATCGACGTTGAAGTATAAATTCGGTCTAGTGACAAACCCCCTGCAATGAAGAGGACAGAGGAGGAAATGGCTTGGTTAAAGGGAACTGCAAAGCATCCAGCTGTCATGGCTTGAGGGCATAAAACCTGGTCAGGGGCATTGTGGGTTTCAGATCAACACACCACCAGCACAGTGTCCATGTGGACAGGAGGCAGCCAAAGCCCAGTGGCCAGCAGCCAAAGCCCAGTGGCCAGCAGCCAACAGCCACTGATGGGGCTTTGGGCACAGGTCAGGTGGGAAAAGCCCCTGAGTAGCTGATGGTCGCATGAAGGACCCTGAACACACACCCAGACATGGCTCCGTGCCTCAGTTTCCCCATCTGTAATGTGACAGACATAAAGGTGTCCCCACAAACTTCTGCAACCAGCGTTTCCAGCCACAGGTTCCCTGCTTTGCTACTTCTTAGCTGCAACTGGTGTTCCCATAGAGGAGCTTTCTCAGGAGATTTTGACCCACACAATCATTACTGACAGAGTTTTGAGACATGAAGCCAGGGGAGCCCCAAACTTTCTCTGAAAAGAGCAGCAACAGTGAATCTTAGAGGAAAGGATCAGCTTTTCACCAGTGCACCAGCTAGCACAGCCAAGAGCAATAACTTAAACAACCAAACAGGGATGTCCTGAATCTACCACACCACCTCATCTGTCCATGAACTCAGCAGACAGACTCCAAAAGTCACCAACATCCACTGAAATCAGCACTTGAAGCTGAATAACACTCAACAGTTTATTTCATGGCTGATGCCAGTCAATGCCCACTCTGCCTTTTATTTAAAAATCAGGACCAGTGAACTGTGTCTTCTGTTGTGTTCACAGGACTGCCACTGGCTCTGCTCTACACATCTCAACAAGAGACACCTGCCCTTGCTCAAGGAGAAAGCTGCTTATGCAATAACATCCCATAACCTTTGGGGGAGGGACAGAGGAGAATCAATTATTTGATGGTGGAAGGTTCCATCTTGATTTCCAAAATAAAAAAGCAGCACTTTTCTTACAAAAACAAAGCTGGCATAATTGCTTTTCTACTATGGGCAGATCTATTTGCCACTTTTCTCTTGCTAAGTAATAACTTTCTTCTTGGTTTTTTTTATCCATCTCTCTTATCTTATTGATATAATCCAGTGCAGATTGTTTTCGTTTCTTTACTGTCTTGATCCAGGGCCTCCCAACAGCAACAGCCTAGCTTCAAAGCTCCAGAGCAGCCACCATCAGCTTTCCTGCTTACACTACATTATCCTACTAGCACATGGCTCAGACTGGCAGGGACAAGCCCTCATGCTGCTGTGGTCCTGAGGACTGAGCTCTGCTCCCCTTTTATCTCCCCTTCTCCCTTTTGCTGGGCCAGGATTACCTCTTGCACTGGCACGAGCCCACAGGATGATGCCCATGTCCTTGGGACAGTTCCTGCTACACAGTTGCCTGTCTCCCACATCAGCCCTTTCCTGGCTGTGGAAAGGAGGTACCAGAGCACTCCCTGCTCAGGAGCTGGGAGCACAGCTTGTCCCCCACAGCATGGCCATGAGAGGTGAGGTGAGGCTGCTGCTGCCCATTGGTGATGGATTATTAAGGGAAGTTTTGAAAACCACTGCTGCTGCTGCTGCTGCCAAATCACCCAGGCTGGCCCATCTCCAAAGCCCTGGGGGCCTTGCTGGCTGTTCAGGTGGGACATCCCAGAGCAGCTACTGCCCAAAGCTGATCCATCCCACTGCGGGCCACAGCCTAAGCAGGAGACATCCCTGCAGGGAGTAGTCACTCCAGCTCCCGGGTACCCACACAGAGCAGCAGGCACCCCCACACTAAAGGGATGCCACAACCAGAGCCAAGATTAGGACCTCAGGCAACACCTGTTTTCTCTGCTCCACCACAGAATGAGGTGGGGTGGGGGGCATGTCCCAGAGACAGGTACAGATGTGCCCAGCAAGCTCCTAGAGTCCTTACTTGATTGTCAGGATAGCAGGAGTAGGAGATCCAGCCACAATGAACTGGAATTCTTCCTCAAACGTCCCCACTGTGGTAGCATTGAATGAGATCTGGATGGTCTGGATCCGACCTGGTGCAATGATGCCCTCCTCAGGTACAAACTTGAAGCAGTAGCCCAAGTTTTTGGTTGAAGGGATATAGCGGAAGGGAGCATCAATAGCTCCTCGGTTAATCAGTTTCACCTGCAGCAGCAAGAAAGCAAAATGGAAATACATGTGGAATCTTCTTCTCTTTGTGTGAATTATTGTCTAATGATGCAATTAACACCCAGAAAAGGCAGAAGATGCTTTGTGCTGCTGAATGCCAGAAGTCAAAAAATAGAACAGGACAAGTTCTGCCTTTGGGTTTTCATACAAAGCAGTGGTAGCTCCACATAAGCAGAGCCACCCTGGGGTTTTCCCACGGACACAGAGCAGTCCACCTCTGGTCAGCACCACCGAGCTCATTCAGACCTGGCCCTGAGAGCAACATGGGGCGATCGCAGCTGTGTAGTGAATCACCACAGAGCTGCTGCTGCCCCAGTTAGCACAGCTCCAACAGTACCATCTACTCATTCACCTTCTCCCATATCATGAAAACAATACATTGATAATGAAGCATCAGCATCAAAATGTATAGACAGCACCATCTTTTGGTAGGAAAACTCAGCACGTCTTTCTCTTCCACAGCCAAACTCTTGAAAGTGTCTGGCATGATGTAGTGCCTCCCTTTCTACCTCTTTCAGTTGCTCTCTCGTTTTTGATTTTTTTTTTTTTTGGTTGTTTTTCCTTCCAAACTTGATACTAATGCAGGGGACGCAAATAGAAAAATCCTTTGCTTTATTCCCAGGAACACTCTTTTTCCAGAGCCAGAGATGCACCAAGGCTGAAATATAGTGAGGGACTGGTCAGCAAGGGGAAGAACTCCCAAGCCCTTTGTAAGGGCCAGTGCTGAGCCAGGAAGCTGGATAGCTTTCCTGTGGCTTCCAGGAATAAGCAGGAGACACCTGACTGAAAATTGTTTGCAATGGACTGAAGCTCAAACGTAGCCAGTTTGTTCCAGCTGCTTCTGAACAGCTCAGCACAAAGGTGCCTTGTGTCTGGACTTGCCACAAAAGCCTCTGAACATGCAGCTTTTTGACCCAGTGTTGTTTTCATATGCCAGGGGATTGTTTTGCAGGAAGCCTCCCGGCTGATCCCCAAGGAAGGCTGCCCAAAAGCAGGGATTGGGGCTTCATGAACAACAGACACACCTTCTTCACTGCCCCCCCAGATTTGATCAGTCCATCAAATACTCCCTGTTCACAACTGCCCAGGTTGGCAGGAATTCCACAGATCCACCAGGCTGCCTCAGGAGCCATCAGGATCCGTCCCAAGCCCTGCTGCTCACCTCAGAGATGTGGCAGGTGTCGACTAAAATGTCCCCAAGGTCCAGTGTATTATAGCTGAGTTCAACCAAAGGTCCTTGACCTTGTGCTGTGAGGTGCAGGGGCAGCCTGCTCTCACGGCCTGGGGGGAGAGACGTCCATTTCAGTACAATAATTCCCTCTGTTATACTGTATTTTCCAGGATGTCTCCATGCTAGGCCCTGACTCTGAGCTGGATGCAACCAGCTCCTGATGCTGCAGGAGAAGATATGGACCCTTCTCTTCCCTCAGGAGATATCCCTTGGGGCTGACTTCCAATTTCTAACCCATTCCTTGGGTTGCTTTCCAATTTTAGCCACCAGTTTGCTGAGTTTAAAACATCTCTGATGTCTTGTAGTGACAGAAGTAATGGGTATAAATTGAAAGGAAGGAAATTTAAGTTAGACATTAGGAAGAAATTTTTTACTGTGAGGGAGGTGAGACACTGGAACAGGTTCCCCAGGGGAGTTGTGGAGATTCCAGCCCCGAAGTGTTCAAAGTTCAGCATGGATGGGTCTTGGAGGTACCTGGTCTAGTGGGAGGTGTCTCTGCCCATAGCAGGAGCCTTGGCACCAGACAATCTTCAAGGTCCATTCCATCCTGAACATACTATGATTCTGTGTTTCCCTTCCTATGCACTTAGAGGAGCTTTGAAATCCATTCAGTGAAAGCACAAAGCTCATAAAGAGTTTGGCAATTGCCAAACTACCTGGCCCAGCAGCACACAACTTTGTTGCCAATGTCCTCAACTTCTGACACTCAGCACTGTGTTCTATTTCCACAGACAGAACTGCAAGGTGACAATTCCCACATAGGGAGAGAAGGAGCTGCTGGCTAAGGGTGGTCCTTCTACAAACACCTATGGCTCAGCCAGGTCTCAGCCACCTCTGGTCTGGTGGTGTCTGGACAGTGGGATGTGATCCAGGGTCAGGGAGCACATTTCTAACTCACCTGAGATGTTGCAGTAAGCCACACTTCGATACTCTAGTGCTTCTAGGGGTTTAAAGGTCACCTTGACTTCAGCCGAACAATTCGGCCCGATCTCTCCCTCCTAAAACAGAAACAGACAGCAAAACATTTCTCTTCAAACTTCAAACTTCTTGTTTTCAATGACAGTCCTGTAAGACTTTATTCAGAGCGTCAATAATGAGTGAACAACACAAAGAGCCCAAGGCAACACTCCAAACCCAGCTCAACACACTGCTGGAAGCTCTTAATGCTCAGCTGATCAGCTCCCACTCTCCACAACATTCCTACTGCTCTGACACAAGCTTTTGGTCACATCATGCTGCTGTCAGCTACAGTGATGTGGAACTGCCACTGTGCACTGGTGGCTCTTCCCAACAAGAGAACATGATCCCCTTCCTTGGAAATAAAAATATTAGTTTAACTTGTTTTGAAAGAAAGCAGAGGTTGGGATTATTCTAGGATTTACTCCAAGATGAGAAGGGATTTTGCACGGTGCAGACACCAGGCGTTCATCATCTCTCGCAATGCCAATACTCAGAATCTGGGTGATGGGTGATGGGGGGATGTGGGGGTTTGCTTGTGTAACAGCAAAGGAAAAGGTTTTCTGTCCCTGTGTGCAGGAGAATATAAAAGGCTCATCTAAACCTTCCACCCTTGTGTCCAGGCTCACAGATGACACTGGAAGGGAGACTCAGAAATAGTGCAAGTCATGGTTACAGGAAGGGATTGGCATTTCTATGATTAACCTTGGGCTGAATTTGGCCTCCTTTTCCCAAGGAACCATTGCATACTTCAGGTCAATATGTGAACTGGCAGTGCTCCAACACCCTCTGCTGAACCCTACACACCACGTGCCAGGGGAGCCCCTACCTCCAATAACTGATCCCTGTGGGCACTGCAAGGACACACATGGAGTGCCCTTGAGCTCGAGCCCTGGCAGCAGAGCTCAGCTTTGTCAGGCTCCCAGTCCTGCCTTGAGCCTGCAGGGCAGAAATGCTTTTAGCAGCGAGCTCTGCAGCCGAACCAGAAACTTGATGTCTTCCCTCTCAGCACATGGAGCCAGCTGAGGATCTTCCAAGTGACTGCATCTGGGGGGATGCTGAGTGGGAGAAGGAAGAGGAGGAGGAGGAAGAGGAGGAAAATGAGGCTCTCAGCTATCACTTACCATTGGCTCAATAGAAAAAACATCATCGGAGAACAGCATGGGGTCTTCTTGCACCTTTGCTGTCTCCTCCTGGACCATGTGGCTCAGGACGGCAGTGTTATCTTCACCGTAGTCCTTCTTCTCTATATTTTCCTCCTCAATGAAGTTTTCCAGCCACACCTCATTGTGTGGCCGCAGCAAATAGCACTGCCTGCAGCCACAGGGAGAGACAAAGCCAGCAGATTTTTAATAAGCCACATATTTGCAGAGAGACGTGTAAGTGCAGGACAGCAAAGCTCTGGGGGAGAAGCAGCAACAGCTCCCCAGAAAGCGCTGACCCCAAGCCATGGGGGCCCTAAATGGATCTTGTTCACTGGCACAGCAGGTAGTTTTACTCCACACTTGCAAGCTCAGGAGAGTTTTGGAAAGCCAGCACTCCTCAAGAGAACCTCCTGGCTCAAAGCCTCTGCCAAAACCGAGGGAGAATCCACCAGCCACCTCAGCTGGCTTTTCCTACCACTGAGCTGCTCAGGGGAGGCAGATAAAGATCACGGAGCACCCACTGCAGGAATTCCCTGGGAAGGGGAGACAAAGCTGGGTTGCAGCTATGTGTTACCAGCATCACTCTTTGTTTCTTCCATTTTGGACCTCCCCTGTTCCTTACTCTGCCTTTCACCAGAGCATCCCAGAGCACTTCCAAAGGAAATGGATTAATTCAGGCACCACATCCCTTCAGTGACATTCAAGGTTTTATGGGCAGGAAAACAGAGGCTCTGAGATGGGGAGGGTCTTTGTTGTGCAGGAGGGAGACAGCAAACTCCTGAAGAGACCTTTTCATGATCCAGAGTTTTTTGGGTCCCATCCCAGTGCATGGAGGCAGAATGTCCTAAGAGGGAAAGGATCCTCCACTATCTCCTCTCATGAAAAAATCCTCTCTGCTCTGAGATCTCAAAAGCTTCTGTGACAGGAGTGCAGTGGCCTTGGAGCTAAAACCATCCCTAAGACTGGAAGTAAGGAAGAACAAAATGTCCTGGTGACAGTCTAGGACACAAATTGGCATGAAAACAGAGGTAATTGGAAAAAGCCCCACAAAACCAAAACTGATTTGAAGTTTGGAAACCTAATTGTCTCAGAGGTAAAAGTGGATCACCTGGGGTCCAGGATGAGGCAGCCAAGTGGGAAAAAATGGAAATAAGCAGCCCAGGAAAGGTAATGGGATTTTCTTTTAACACAGAGAGTTTGTATGGAAGTCAGACACTTTGTAAGTAGATAGATAACACTGGAAAACCAAAAAGCCCAGGGCACTAAAGGACCCTCTTGCCAGCCATTCAAGCCAGTGAGGGTGGATCTGGTCCTTTGCAGGTGATTTAAAATGGCTCTGGGGAGTGGACCGACCTGGCCCAAAGGAAACAGGGGCTTGCCATGGCAATTTGGGCACAGCAGTTTTGGCACGGCAGTTTGCGTGGTGTTTTTCCAGTTTTTGCACAGCAGTTCATGCAAGCAGGCTGAGCAGAAAGGGTGCAGCCACCTACCCTCCTTGTGTAGTGCGCTGTGTCTTTTGGCTGGTAAGGAGGTAATTGCCTTTTTTTTTTTTTCTTCTGGTTTTTTTTTTTTTTTTTTTTTTGTTTGTTTGTTTTTTTTTTGTTTTTCCCAGCAATGGTTTAGAAATGATCAAAAGCCTTTGCTGCTGCTGCCAGCAAGAGTGTACTAACTCAAACAGAACCCTCCAGGAAGGACGCAGCTGTCCAGGCCCCTGGCTGCAGGGAGGGTCTGAGCCTGGTGTTAATATCAGAGGATAGTGCAAGAGACACCCCGTGGATCCAGAGGGTCAGGCAGATGACACTAAAGAAAAAATTCTGTCTGGAGAGTCTCCCAGTTGCACTTCATCTGTCAGATAGATCACAGCTGATCACAGCCTCAAGTATTAAGAAAAGAACAGTAGTGGTAGTAGGTGACTCCCCTCTAAGGGGAACTGAGGGCCCTGTGTATCAACCAGATCCATTCCACAGGGAATTCTGCTGCCTCCCTGGGATCCAAGTACTGGATATCACCGGGAGATTCCTTAATAACTAATTAACTTCATCTGTTCACCACTGTCTGGGGTACAGTGACTGTGAAATAATAGAATTCTCAATATTCAGTGAAAGAAGGAGGGGCATCAACAAAACTTCGTCTCTGGACTTCTGGAGGGCAGACCTGGGCCTGTTCAAGAGACTGATTTGATGAGTATCTTGGGAAACAGCCCTTAAGAACAAAGGGGTCCAGGAAAGATGGACATACTTCAAGAAAGAAGTCTTGAAGGCACAGGAACAGACTGTCCCTGTGTGCTGAAAGATGAGCTGACAGGGAAGACAACCAGCCTGGATGGGCAAGAAGCTTCTGAAGGAACTAAGGGGGAAAAAAAAAAAAAAGTGGTGTATCACCTTTGGAAAGGGGGTCTGGCAACTCAGGAAATGTTTAAGGATGTTGCCAGGTCAGGTAGGAAGAAGATTAGAGAGGCAAAAGCCCAATTAGAACTTGAGGAAATCCAGTTATTGCAATCTGCAATCAACCTTTCTTAAAATGCCATCCTTGGTTGGAATGTAAATAGAACTGCAATGCTAAGTGCTGAGCTCCTGAAGCCTAGAACACACACCCTAGTGCCAGGGATGGTTTACTTGGCCTAAACCATTCAAAAGTACCAACACCCCCCTGAGGCCATACATTAGTTTTAGTCTTGGGCCATGTATCACACTGAAATGCATCTTTCAAACCAACCTCCTCCTCTCTTTATTCTCTTCTTCCTCAGTAAGAAAAGCCTTCCACTGGAAGTGGGCTGTGATGTTACTCCTGTTTTCAATTAACATGATTTTGTAGTTTGATGTGGTGATGAAAGTCTTCCCAAACTTCAGGGAATTTGTGCTCAACGCAATGTCAACATCTACAGCTTCTCCTTGAACTTTTGTGTGTATGCATTTTTCACCTGGAAAAAGCAAACAGGAGTCTTTGCTCAGCTTAGTTGCTGATGGAAGCACAAGGAACAGAGTAAACCACAGATTACAGAAGAAAGTGTCATAGCTTTTAGCTGAATGAGCAGTTCTATGGATCAGTACATTTATCACATCGTGACAGTTCTGCGTGTACAGCATGGGCACTTCCTTAGACACCTTATTTCTGAGTGTGTTTGTAGAGATTTGGCCCCAAGGTGACAGTATGTACAGGGAGATTGGTCAGATGTGCTCAGATCTCTGGAATTTCTGCATCAAAGTCCTTCAGATGACGCTGAGGAGCCCTTTCCAGTCCTGGCTCGCCCAGGGTGGGTCTGCTCTGGGCATCCCATGAGACTCCTGTCTCTCCTGATCCCTTGGAGCCCTTGTTGCTGACAAGCAAATATGCCTGGGGACATGTGGGCAGAAGGGGAAAGCCTAGAGGAACAAGTGAAGGGACAGCTCACAGCAGGAGGGGACATAGGCAAGGAAACACAACCAGCTGGCTCTGCAATATGACAAACCTCTAAAAAATGAACACCATGAAAATCATCATCATCTCCCTCTCCAAACCCACAGACACATCAGCCTTGAAATATTTTATATTGTTCTGCTCTCAAAAACCAAGCTTGAGCATTTCAAATTAAATAAACAAGGGACAAAAGGAAAGATTAATAAGTACAGAGCAGCTTCTATATGAAGATTGAATAGAATTCCTCAGTCTAGAAATCAAATAGGAGATAGAAATGAGGTTTGCAACAGCATGAACGGCCTGGGAAATGGGGATGTGGAAAAAATTTGTCACCAAACAGGAACTCGAGGGCCTGGAAATGTTTAGACAGAAACTATATATATATGTGTAGAGGGCAACACAGAAAAAGGGTCTGTGACAAGCCAATGGAGAGGCAGCATACAGGACAGAGGTGTGCAAGAAATACATTGCATTGGAGAGAATCTGCTGGAGACCTCACACCTCACATATAGCACTGCCCAGCAATAAAATAAAACTTCACCCAGGCATGGCCACATGGTAGCGGAGAATCAAGGTTCCTCCTTCCTCCACTCAGCAACTCCCGGCAAAACAAGATTCCAAAAATCTTAGCCCTTTTAGAGGGGATCCACTTTATCAACCCCCTAAGCACCAATGAGTTCTCAGTATTCTTTGGGATAAAGCTGGAACAGGGGATGTACATCTAGAGGGAATTGAGGGGGATGGGACAACAGGGAGTGATGGTGGAGAACTGTCCTGTGCCCCGTGCAGTGCCCAGCACTCACCTATGACGCGGTACACTTCCAGGATGTCGGAATGGTCACCAACCTTCTGCGGGTGAAATTCCACTGTCACCTGCATGGTGTCACCAGCACCCAGAGTTCCTGTGTCTGGATCCACAGAGAAAGGACTGCAACACAAAGACAGGGATCAGGACTCAGAGGCACATCTGGGGATGATACTCCTTCTGCAGTGCAGGTCCCTTCAGCTCGCTTCGGCAAGCAAGGAGCAAACAGATCACAGTCAACAGAAGACAGAACAGACAGGATCAGAAACAGCTACTGACCCACTTCTGAGGAGATTCAGCCCTCAGAAGATCCTGGGGGATAAAATGACCTCATCTTCCCCATACTCTGCATCCAGCCCTTTGCAATGAGACTCAAGGGTCCAACTGCCAGGAATCCCATCAGAGAATGGTTTGTGAAAAGCACAGAGAGGGTTAAGAGCTATCTGCATGCACAGCTTGACACTGACTGCCTCAGGAATTTCTCTTTTCCTGCTGTCTCTAAACTTCATCTCAAGAGATGCAAATATTAGGGCACTACCTGTCCTGTGAGATTACAGGTTAGGAATCAGACAGGGAGAAGGAACTTTTCCTTGAAGACCAAGGAATAGTTACTGTTGAATTTGTAGTGTGATTCTTTGCTTTATTTTACCTTGAAGACATCTTGATTTAGCCTAAAAAGGGCACATTTGATCAGCATGTAAATGACAGTTGCTCTAAGAAAAGGAGCAATCAAAACTCTGAAAGAGTGCAAATGCAGATTAGAGCAATACAGTGACATGGAAACAAGACCCAAAAGGAGGATGTCATTTACAGTCTGAAGGACAGATCCCAGCGAAATGAAGCATCATTAGCAGGAGCACATCAAAGAAGCAGAACACTGTGTATTTACCAGCAATGCAGTCTGGGACTCTGGGTTCTCATCCAGGCTGGTGACTGTTTGCTTGTCCCACCAGACAAACTCTGTGCAATGTGTTGGAAATAATTATGCAAATTGTTGTGTGCACTTTGGATTTAACAGGAGCAATTAGGATTGGTCACCAGGTAAACAGCTCTTGTCTGACAAACACAAGACTCCGTTCTTTGATGCTCAGGGACAGCTCAGATGAAATGTGCTTCTGCCCAGCAGCTGCTGGGCTTTGTGCTCTTTTACAGCCCCACTGAGGAAACAAAAGTTCCTGGTCTTGGTGATTTGCTGGTGGTCAATCTGTCACTTACGAGTGTGTTCTGTGGAGTTTGGTGATGAATGCATCACACGCAAAAATAAAGAGAACATCTGGCAAGCTGAACTTTATTCATGCCAGCAGTGACAGCTGATGAACTTGCTTCAGGTTCTGGTCATTAAGGACCTATTGCTGCAGTTATGGTCCTGACCTGTTCCCATTACCACCAGTGAGAACATCACTACTGGCTGATGGAGAAGCCTTAGGCCACCAATGTTTATGTGCTGGACGAGAGACTTTGGAGAGAGGGGAGGAAAGACAAGGCCCCACCAACCCCAGAGCTGGATTACTGTGTGTGCTCCCACACCTGCCCTGGGGATACGCCAGGACTGCTACAGGTCTCTGCTGGGGCTTGGAGCGGGCAAGGATTTTTTTCTTATTTTTTTACCAGAAATTTCACCAGAACAGAGAAGCTGCCAGTTAAGAGAATCCCTGGCCAAACTACCGCCCTCCATTCCATTCCATTCCATTCCATTCCATTCCATTCCATTCCATTCCATTCCATTCCATTCCATTCCATTCCATTCCATTCCCACTCCTGCCCCATGTTACATACTCCTGCCCTCAGATGGCAGGATGGGAATAACAATCCTGGGGGGAAATTCAGGGGTTGCCTGAGAAAGAACATATCTTCTTATTTTCAAATTATCAGGAGAAGAGAAGGAATCCAGCCAAGTTCAGGACTCAATTGTCAGGACTGAAAAACTGAGTGCAAATCAGCCCCTGCATCTCCTACGTCACATCCTGGGCTGTACCCACCAGACTCCTCTGTTACTGCTGTAGCAGTCATCTCTCACATAGATCTGGCTCCCCAAGACCAAGGACACAAGCTCTGCAGTTAAACCTAACTCCTCTGAGTTTCAGCTAACATCACTGAGCTGTTCCCTGAGCCCACAGAGAGAAGAGCTATGAAGCAGACATCCCTGACACTGTAATAACCGGATGAAAACTACTACCAAGAGATGGGGCTGGCAGGCTAAATTTTGGGCTTTTATCTGTTAATTATGAGCTGTTCCTTAAGGTAGTTCTCATCCTGTTAGGTCTACCCTTTCAATGAATCACTACTGCACCCGACAGGAAGAAAAGGTATGGAGGGGGTTCCAATAGGTTGTTTTCTTCTGCTTTTTAACTAGGTCCATTTGTGTGCTTGTTTTCTTGTATGGCATCTAAAGACAGGTCCAGATCTCCCCATGGCACCTTGCAATCCCCAGACAATGGTCTTGCTTTGAGCAGTGTGTCTGCTCAGATGATTTCCAGAGGTCCCCTCCAGCAAAAGTTATTCTGTACTTTTATCTTCTAAATCAGCCCAATTGCTTGTCACATATTCACTAAATGTCTCATATTTCCTATACACCTGTGCATATACCTATGGGCATGTAGTATATTGATAGGAATAACAGGAGCTCAACCTTTATGAAAGTTCCCAGTGAAGAATTCAGGATCTTTTGCCAAACATTGAACACAAACCAAAATGAAAAAACAGCAGAAACACAGGAACTTCAGAGTATTTAAAAAGATATCTCAATGAAAGGGTACATGACCTTGTTCAGAGACTTCAATCGTCTGTTTGAAATTTTGAAGTGCCTTTCAAAGGTTCGTCATAGAACAGAAGAGGCTGGCAAGGGAAATCAGATCATCCTTAAGTAAGAGGAACTGCAGTGGCTGCCCACAACACAGCTCATGTTGGGCATCTGATGCAGGGACCACAGGAAAGCCACGTGCCTGTGGCCTCCCAGAGAATGGGTCTATTTGGCTGACAGTGGTGAGGAACCATTTCAGAAGCTGCTTGTGCCCAGGAGGGTACATGTTCCAGCAGCCTCCAGGAAATGTGGGACAGAGAAAGCTCAAAGGCTGCATCCTGCATAAAACATGAGAAGCAACAGCAAACCCCACATGTCCTGCCCATTCCCAGCCAGGGCTGCAGGGCAGCAGCTCCCACGCTCTGGATTTTTTGTTGCTCTTTACCAGCTCCGTTATCACCCAAAGGTGTTTTGCACAAGGACAGATGAGCTGCCTCACCTGTGGGTGTTCAGCTGGTAATGAGCTTCCAGGTTACCATCATTGTAAAGCAGCAGAGTCTTCTGGGTGCTGTACTTGACTGGGCACTGCGAGAAGTCCAGCTGGTCAGGGAAGTCCAGCGTAGCTTGGGTACCAATGGCCCGAATTGGCACAACTATCCTTTCTATTCCAGTGATGCAGATGAGCTCGTGGGTATAATCTTACAGGAAAAGAAACTAGCTCAGCACAGGGCATTCAGTGCATCCCCATGGCAGAAAAAAAAAACATTTTCCTATAATTTCCTTCAAGGGCATCAATTTACCTATTCCACCCCAAAATGAACACTAAATTCTACTAATATGTCACATTTTAAAGGCACCAATGTACTTTACAAAACCTACATCAGTGGCATTAAGCTCTTGTGTCACTTGGGTCATACAGAGAACTGCCCTAGGCCACCATAATTTTTACTCTATATTTTAATGATGTTAAATAATTCCTAAGTCCCTTCTAAGGAACATGAAGCTAGGGAACACAGGACATTCCTCTTTAGGTTTCTATATTCCAGCTGTTTGAGAATAAGACAAAGTGTTAAACTGACTCTAAGCAGCAAAAGGAAGATGAGAAAACAGCTGTACCCAAAGAGCTCCTGCACCTCTGGCCTGGTGTAGAAACATCACTTGGCTCAGAACTCCCCTCTAACTTTGCCTCTCCAACCAAGGCAGGAGAAGAACAGTGCTAAGAGATACCAAAGAGCCTATCTTTGTTTCCCTCCTCCCTTCCATGCCATGTCCTAAATCCTTCTGCATGAACAAGCCTCCAGATCACAGCACTGAGATCAGACTTGCCAGGGCCTCAGCACTGGTATTCAAACCTCCACACAAAAGCACGTTTGGCACGGAATGGGTTCCAGTTAACAGCAACCACAGTGATAGGCATGAAGACAGAGCCACAGCAGTGTCACTGTCACAGGCTCTGGGGTCACAGGTCTGCCTGCAGGTTGTACCTGCACTACACGAGCTCTTTCAGGCAGGTGTCCAAGTTCCTGAAGCTCACCAACCTCCTGTTGACTAAGGGCCCCTAGAGCTCAGTGTGCCTGTGCCAGGCTGGGTTCACGGGCACAGCACATCCTCTGCCCTGGCCTTGCAGCTGTATCATGGTTGCTTGTGCTCTGGGACAGCACAACTGCAAGGCTGGAGAACAGAGGGTGGGGAAAAAGCACCTTCTTTGCTCCAGCCCAGGGCGAGGCAGGGAAGCTGGTGCCAGTCAGGAAGGAGGAAAGTTCTCTGACCTCTTTGTTCCTCTACTATTTTCCATAATAATTAAACCCCTTTCACTGTACCTAGAGATGGCTGAACATCTATCAACACACCTCTGTCATTTTCATACTGTTCCCTGTGCATCTTCACTTGGAAATGCTCAGCAATGTGCAAGGAGGGGAGGCAGAGCCTGTCAGGCCTGGGTGCAGTGCCTGACAGCACAAGCCAAGGTGTGACTGGCTGCAGGCTGCCTGCCCACAGCCTGGAGCTAAGCTCACAGCATGGGATGGGCCATACCCAGAGTGCAAGGAAAACATTGGCTTTGGAGATAATTCTGTTTTGGCTCCTCCAGTCTCACCTGGTTCTTGTTAGGGGTGAAGCGGATGCGCACAGGGGAAGATGTGCCTGGTGGTATGATGTGGTATGCTTCATTGGGGCACGCCAGCTCGAAATAAGGTGATCTCTCCATGGAAATCTTCACCAGCCGATTAAACTGCAGGAAAGAGATAAAACGAAGATTTTGCCTCTTGTGGAAACAGGATGAGAGAAGACCTGTCCGTGCCCTGGTGACATCCTTCCTTGACCCCTTTTCCAAAGCACTTGCAGCTGTGGAGGTACAGGCACATAGTTCACAAGGGTGAACTTGAATCCCTTCTGTCTGGGTCCAGCATTTTGGCCAGGGGCAGTAGGGCAGTGCCTGGTAGGAAGGAAGGGCTGAGCAGGTCAGCACCAGCAGGATGGAGACAGAGCACCAGAACCAAGTCATCTGCATACTCAACAAGGCCAAAAAGCCTGCTGGCTTCTGCTTGTAGACAGTCAAACAGTTGTGTTCCAAAGGAGGAATGTGCTACCTGAAAGCAAAACAGCACATTATCCTGGGGGAAGGAAGAAATTCCCTTCTAGCAGATCAGGTCTGGGTAAGGCAGTTCTTGGGATACAGTCATGCAGGCAGACCAGCAAGATAGGAGACCAAACACTGTGGCCTTACTGGGAATAAAGGCAAATGTGAAAAGCAGAAGGAACACAGCAAGATGATCCTGAAAACAAGGAGATGGCAAAGAAAATTTAAATGGGCAGTAAAGCAGAAAGGAAGAATCACAAAATGATGAGAGCAATCAGCTTGCCAAAGGTGACAAAAACACAGACAGGCTATGCCTATTGACTGTTAGCTTCAAAGGCATTTTCTGCCTGGAGAAACACTCACTCACAGTGTGGTTCCAGTATTAAAATCCAGTCTTGGCTCTCCATGGGTTCTTGCTGCCTATGCAGCCTAGCTGGGCTGCTGGGTATTCCTGCCTGCAGCCAGCAGGACAGGTTCTACCCTTTGGGATACACAGACACAGCAAACATACATTTTCTAGCACACAGCTGTCACGCTCTGAGCACCAAAATGCTCTCAAAAAGTCTAAACTGGATGAATTTGACTCTCTCCTGTCTCTTCCCACCAGCCCACTCTTGGCACAAGCCTCGTTTGAGAAAATGTTTCCATTACTGAAATTCAAATGGTCTCCGATTGTTAGTTTTTCTTTTTACATTGGAACATAACTGTTGACGTTTTTCAACTCATTCCCTCTCAACTATCTTGGGAAACTGCAAAACAATCACAATTTCTTCAAGTGAAGGTGAAAACCTCTAGGAGCACGTGGATGTGCTGTGGTTCTCCAAAGGGAAAGGAGAGCACCATGCTGCTTTTGGAAAACCTGAGCAGAGTTGGATGAAGCTTAGCAAGAGCCTGAAGTGGCACCTAAAGGCCTCCTGCTGCTTCTGCTACATCAATCTGATTCCAGAACTGTTTCAGAACACATTTCCTGCAGTACCAATGCCATTAATTATGAGTGATTCCAGCATAAAGTGGAGCCCCTTTAGCTTTGACTGTGACCTGCACAAAGGGAGCCAGACAGGCTGAGAGAGGCAGAGATTCCTACCAGGAACTAAGACTAGCCAAGGAGACACAGGATGTGGTATACACTCAAGGCAAGGTATGAGGACAGGTAAGAGCTGTACAACCCTCAACATTCCTATCAATCCAGAGCTTTCAAGAGAAGGACACTCCTTTAGGATAGATGTCATCAATTCTGGAGGCCCTGGAGCCTGCCTGAGAGGCAGTAATTTCCATGTTCTGGAGAGAAAGGCCCTCAGTTGTGAGAGGGACATTGAGAGCCTAGAGAAGAACAGCTTCTTCCCCCAGTCCTTTGCAGTTTTATGTTAATGTACCCCAGTTGTACTTCCCTGGCTGGCCCATTGGCCTCTCCATCCCTTTTCCCCTTATATGTATGTTCCCTAGAATGTTCTCCCTTCTCTGCTTACCCATTGGGCCCATTTTGCTACAGTGTCCCATCCCCTCTACCCTACTGGTTGTCACCCTTTGCCCTGCCTTTGTACCACCCCTGAGCACTCAGCCCGTTGGCCCTGATGCTCTGCTCTGCCCCCTGTTCCCCATATTTAAACCTGGACCTTTCACTTTCCTTTTGTCTTTGTTCCTGGGCCCATGCCAAAATTCCCAGCACAGGAAGACTTCCACCATCTTGCAGAACAAAGGTGCCGAGACATTTTCTTCTGGATGTGCTGCAGCAGATAACTTGGCTTTGCTGCACGCTATGGGAATTATACCACTCTCCTCTTTCAGCACAGTGTTAAAACTCCACATCCCAGCACTTACCTTGTCCTTATTTATGAGAAACAGTACCATTTCAGAGACTTCATGAGCGACGAAGTTCTGAAATACTATCTCTGATGGGGAAACCTGGAACAAGCAGCTCTTTTTCAGGGGAGCTGATGACAACTGGAGAGGCAAAAGAGAGCAGGGAGAGGTTCAGCTGCTGGGAGGAAGGTTCATGAAGGAGAATCTTACACCAATCCCCAGTGAAGTACAAACTCTGGGTGAGCATATCTGCCCAGGCCACACTGGAGAAACAGCAGCTCACCCACCTCCACTCTGAGCTGATCAAGACCTGCTGGGCCACACAGAGAAAGCTCAAGCCAAACTGCTCTTTTGGCTTGTATTTCTCCAGGTTTCCTTCTCCAGCATGCCAGGCAGCGCTTACCTTAAGCACAGCTCTGTGCCCATGTGGTCACATAGTTCTAGGGCACTGACTGAGCATTCATGGAGCAAGTAAAACCCACAATTTACATCAGACTCCATGGGAAACGATTTTGCGATGTCTTGTACTCTGACATAGGAAAACCTAGGCCCACACAACTGCAAATACCATTTTTGATCTAGACATTTGTAAGAAGAGAACAGTACCAGAGGAGATGTGAGAGATGAGGCGAAATTTTGCTGAAGCTAAAAGGTTGTTAAGTGAAAGAATGAAAGTTTTTGGTTCTCTGTGTTGTTGTTTGGATTGTTTGGATTTGTCCAGGTTGGTTTGTTGGGTGTTGCTGTGAGCTGGGAGAGGGACAGGCTTGAAGACCTGACCAAAAGGAAGTAGGATGAGAGGGGAGGGGACAGAAAAAGCTGGCAGGCCCGAGAGAATGTGAGTTCCCCAGTAGCCATCCAATGGCAAAGGGGAGGAGGGAGACACACCCGGCTCAGTTGAGTCGTTACTAATAAACAGTTTTCTTTTGCTTCTATGATTTTGTCCCCTTTATATTTAAATGTTACTGCATTTCTAACAGAGGCAAAGGCAAAAATAAAGTAACACAGAAGTTGGGAAAAAGACAAATGAAGTGAATGCTGATTGAGAAATAAGGTTCATTTCTTTTGTCAGCAACTTGGGTAAAAGCAGAGTTGGTACTCCTTTTTCCATGAGCTTTAAGTGGGTGCTCTCTTATAATCTATTGTTGCTATTTTATTTAATACCATTGTGGAGGCACATGTGGAATGACACAACAACAGCAAATGCTTCTGGAACATTGGAGAAAACTCTCCCCTGCTTTGTCTGTCTTCTCCAGCCACACTGCTGTCACTCCAGACACAAGCAGGTCCCCTGTGTGATTTCACAGGAGACACAGTCTGCTGAAGGGAGTGGCTGCAGCACACTTGTCCCTTAGCTGTGCCCCTCTCTGAGGTGTTCCTAAGGCCCCTCTCCAGGGCAATCCTTAACCAGTGTGTTACATGTCTCTTACTGACAATTTCCTGCTCAACAGCCCACCTCAGACATCTACCTATTTGGACAGTACTTTATACTGAGCCAGTCCTGCAAGAAAAGCACTTTAAACACACCTCTAAGTAGGCACTGCTCCAGATAAAGCACATCTATTCCTCTCTGCCCAGGGTGACTCTCTTGTACAGGTGGCAGTGGCCTTTTCAGAGAGTGGGAAGGAGCTCTCAGAACTCCCCTAAATCCATCCCTGCACAACACTCAAAACTCACAGCGAGGAGAGAGCACTGCTGGGTGAGTCCAAGAGACACAAGAAAGCAAAGTTGTACCAAGAGTGAGGTGGGCAGGAATGTGTCCAAGTTTTAGTTCTCTCTGTTAATTAGCATTTGTGTTCTCCTCCTTGGCTCACAGACCCCTCCACAGCAGAAACCAAAGGGATCTCCTTGACAGAGCCTCAGCACTGGGGCATCTTCAGTCAAGTGAGCTCCAGCCACCCAGGGGACCTTTACGGCCCTGACTCCACTGCTGTCTGCAGGGCTGGATCTGTGCCCCACACAGGAGATGAGAGACAGCAGCTGGCTTGGAACCTCTTCTAGCTGGGACCAGCCATGTCTCTCAAGGCTTTGGGCAGAGTTGGAGCTTCCCCCGTCTCACATGCCCGAGGGCAGGTTGGTCAGAGCAGCACAGGTGAGTGTCCAGCCTGACAGAAGGAATTACTGTGACAAAGGGAAAGGGAAAGCAGCACGTGCTCATGGCTTCAGCTCTACATTGGCTGAACCTGGCTTAACTTGGCTCCGGTGGCACAGCCAGGCAAGGTGCTGGACTGTCCCTGAAGCAACAAACGGTGTTCCCTACTGCAGCAGGACAGCCCCCACCGACAGGAGCACGGCACAGAGAGGTGGGGAGGGGGTCTGCAACTTGACAGTGCTGCTGGACAACAGGCAGGGCAGGGAGAGGAGGGACACGAGGGGAATTTGTGGCGGTTTTGGGGCTAAATTTGGGCATTTTGGTGAAATGGGGGTGTCCCGAGGGAATTTTGGGGTGTCCTGAGTGAATTTTGTGGGTTTTGGGTAAAAATCTGGGGCTAAATACAGGGTTTGGGGTGTCCCGAGTGGATTTTGGGGTGTCCTGGTAGAATCTGGGGGCATTTAGGGGTGGAATTTGGGGTTGAATTCGGGGTTTTGGGGTGTCCCGGGTGGATTTTGGGAAGGTTTCGGTGGATTTTTGTCACAGTATAAACTCTGGAAAAGGACACTGGTGGGTCACAGCCCACCAGGAGAAAAGTTCAGAAAAGTCAGGGCGTTGGTCCGATTGTCCCTGCCTGGCTGCAAGAAGCCAGAATTGGTCAAAAGGGGGCTGGACAGCCAGACTTTGGGCCAATCACAGGAACTTAAGGAGATACATTTAGGAGGTGATAAAAGGAACAGGGAAGAAGAATAAATGCTTGCTTTGTTCGAAAGGCTCGTGGTGTGCATGTCGGCTCTCTCGGGGGGCTCAGTCACAAAGCAACAAATGGTGCCCCGTGAGAGGAACCAAACCAATGTGATATATGTTATAATTCGTGTTTATATAAAAGGATTGTATGAAATAAAATAAAATAAAAAGAACCTCTTAAACACCAAGCACCCGGGGCCATAGACAACGACCGTAATTAGCATATCAACAGACCTAGCCTGGCGATCTCCACAACAGAGGGGAAGAGATCATCGATAAAATACCTGCCAAAGTACCAATGATCTCATATGGCTCCCATAAGGGAGAAGACAGCACTTCATTACACATCAATATGGAGCAGACACAGCCTTCATCAGCATGTAGGAAGGACTTTTGTCCAGGGCAGCACCAGAAAAGGATTTAATTTAAATATAAGAATTTGCTGCAGAAACAAAGGAAACTCTCGCCTCAGGCTAGGAAAAACTGTATAAAGTTGGACTCTCCGAAATAGCAGGGTGTGAACACAGGGGGGGATCTGATGCGATAGAGGTCAGATCAGCGTGTGTGTCCACCCAGTGCCGACCCCGGGCTCGGCGCTGTCGTGTTTTCGCTTGTGGCTTCCCAGGACCGTATTTTCGGTCGCAAAAATAAAAACTGCTGTTTTGCTATTTAATTCGATTTGATTTGGTTATTATCTGTAACACCAACAACTGGTGACGAGCCAACGTGATTTCGACAAAAGCCAGTCCTGCAAAAAGCGGGGTGCTAGCCTTTGAGCTAGGGAATCTGCCGAAAATAAGAAGCAGGGGAAAATAGCTGGCCCTGGAGCCAGGGAGTTTGCCCTAAGAGGCAGAAGAAAAAAACTGGCAAAAATCCAGGTCGTCCTGGAGACGAGGGAAGCTGGAAGAGAGAGCCAGGGAAATCCAGAGACCATAGAAAAGAGGTCCAGAGACTTGAAGGAAATTTTGGCCGGAGCCAAGTGTTATAGATAATAACGAAATCAAGTCGAATTAAATAGCAAAACAGCAATTTTTATTTTTGTGACCGAAAATATGGTCCTGGGAAGCCACAAGCGAAAACACGACAGCGCCAAGCCCGGGGTCGGCACTGGGTGGACACACACGCTGATCTGACCTCTACCGCATCAGATCCCCCCCTGTGTTCACACCCTGCCATCTCGGAGAGTCCAGTTTTATACAGTTTTTCCTGGCCTGAGGCGAGAGTTTCCTTTGTTTCTGCAGCAAATTCTTATATTTAAATTAAATCCTTTTCTGGTGCTGCCCTGGACAAAAGTCCTTCCTGCATGCTGATGAAGGCTGTGTCTGCTCCATATTGATGTGTAATGAAGTGCTGTCTTCTCCCTTATGGGAGCCATAGGAGATCATTGGTACTTTGGCAGGTATTTTATCGATGATCTCTTCCCCTCCGATGATGATGATGATGATGATGATGATGATGATGATGATGATCTCCTCCCGTCCGTTGTGGAGATCAACGGGCTAGGTCTGTTGATATGCTAATTACGGTCGTTGTCTATGGTCCGGGATGCTTGGTGTTTATAATGTTCTTTTTACTTTATTTTATTTCATACAATCCTTTTATATAAACACGAATTATAACATATATCACACAAGGAAAACACCTAAAGGATGGGAGGAGCATTTTCTACATGTCCCAGCCCGATTATTCAGGTATGGAAGATATTTCTAGAAGAATGGGAAATTAATTATTCGGAGCAACAGCATTTTGATTTAATACTATTGCTAAATAACAAAGGAATAGAACTAACTAATGAAACTGCATTTAATATAAATAATTGGATTAATATTGGAGAACAAATGTTAAATGCTGCTTTAAAAGATGATAAAAACGCAATTAACGCTTTAAAACCATGGAAAGTTATCTTGAAGTTGCTAAAAGATAAAAGCCGATTTGTCTAGTAGCAGCATGGAAGAAAATGTACCTACTTTATGCGGAGAGACTATACTGACCGGAAAAACTTTAGTAGCCGGCTCAGAAACTCTTAATTTATCCAAAACGGCTGTAGAGGAGGGAGAGAAAAAAACCCAACATGGCAGCGACCGCATGGCAGCCGGAGGGAAAAAAGAAACAAAAACTTCCTGGTGGAGCGTGGCTCCGCCCCCGGGCCGGCTCTGGTGGGAGCTAGCCCTTGCTCCGACCCACCCCAGCTGGGTGGTGCTCCCGGTCACGGCCCAGCCTCAGAGGGGAGCAGTCCCGGTCACGGTCCCGGCCCCAGCACAGCCTCTGCAGGCCGTGTCGTCGGCCAACAAGGAGAGCGCGGCTCCGCCCTTGGAAACCCCGGCCGGCTGCCAGGAGAGGGCGCGCCGTGATGACGTCACACGAGGAGCGACAGGAGGAGAACCAGAAAGGGGGAGCATCGGGGGCTCCGAATTCAAGTCCTGCCTCAAAGATCAGCTCCGATACTGCTGTAACCACAGCACAAGAAAACACTCAGGGCATCCAGGAAAATAATACAAAACACTTTAATGTTACCAAAGAGCCGGAAACCGCTCCAGCTCCATCTGATCCTGCTGTGATCTCCGAAGCCAAGGTAGTGACCACACTTTGAAATTCACCTACATCTCCAACTGAAAACTGGAAGTTTTTAAGGGAAGAGGGAGAAAAAATGCCTGGTTTAATTAACACCCAGCGTCCATGGGGACAGGGAAATTTCTCCCCGGGAAATAAACATTTAAACACTAACCTTTCATTAAGCTATGGAGGGGAGAAACACAAAGATATAAAAAGGAAATGTTTGCAACCTAGTATCATTTCCAAACAGCCCCAATCACACGAAAAACCACTATCTCGAGGGGGTGGGACTCAAACACCAACACAAATTAAAATGTAGAAAAAACCCCTAAAAGATACCCACCAAGTGAAAAGCAGCAGGAAAAGAATTCTCAAAATAAAGCTTCATAGAAACAATAGCAAGCAAGTCAACCTAAGAAGGTACCACCAGACACATAGAAAAGCTAGAACACAGCAACAGAGAATAAACTATCTTCTCAATATATGTAGCAGGATGTTACTTGCCTCATGTCTTGAGACAGTGAAAATAAAAACTGGAAAACTTAAAGGCATTAATCCAAGCGATGTTTACCCTCAGGAGGGTTTGGCAGCTGCTTTGCCCATCTATAATCTAAATTTGTCAAAGCCTGTATATTTTGCAAACTTTACTAAGTTAATATTTGCCTTGTTCACCCGTTCTTTTACATTTGCTGAAAAGGTGTGTTATCAATGCTGCAAATACAGTCTATTATTTTTTAAGTGTATGTTGAATTTACACTACAATGTTTGTTAATGTTGTTTGTATACATTGCACTAGCATTATATATTATTAGCCATCCAGAAAAACTTTAGGATGTTACTTCCTTTAACATTTTAAGTTTCATGAATCAAAATTATGTGAATTAGTTTAGTGGGGAGTATTTCATTGCCAAATTAAAATTGCATGGTTTTCTAAAATACTTACCTCTTACCGCTTTTCAAAATTTAGTAAAGGTTTGGTTTTAAAATATAATAGAAAAAATATTTTGCCTAGTCTAATATTTCAGCCCTGGCCAGGTTGGAATATTAGCTAAGCAAAAGAATGTTTACTGTCAAAACCTTCTCAGTCTCTTTCAATTGTGGCCAGATTGGAATTTGACTGACAAAGGGAGAAAATTATAAAATTCAGATATTTCTGAGTTAAAATTGAAAACAAATAATTTGATCTAGTTGATTTAGCCTTGCAAAAGCTAAAACCTTTTCCTTTGAGATAAACATGAATCTTATCCGGAGAAGATTCTCCTGAGTTATCATTTAAAAGGAAAATTCTTGAACAATATTAAACACTAAAATAGGATTGTAAAATATCAACAATTATAATTTTCACCAAACTAAGGTAATTCAAAATGCATGTTTTCCTCTGTTGTAATTTCAAAAACAAAGAAAGGGGGAGAAAGTAGAATTTGAAACTTTTGTGTTCTTAATTGAAATAGTCCTAAGTTAAAAGGTTTATTGGTTAAATAAAACAAAGAAGAGTAAGGAATAAAAGAAAGATGTATGTTCTTATTAGAAATGGTTTTAAGTTAAATGGTATTTTGCTTTTAAAATGTTAATGGTTTCGAACTGAATTGTAACATTATAATTACTGAGTACAGTAATTTCACGAAGATAAGCCACATGTCTGGGTGTAGGCAAACATTTCGTTCTTTGTCCATAAATAAGCCGCACCTGAGTATAAGCCGCTCTGTCATTCGCAGTGAAGACCCATGTGCAACAAAGTTGCCAAATAGTAACAGAATCACGGCAGGGCAGGGCGTTTACTGGCTCGGCTCGGGCTGTGCAGGCTTGGCCCGCTCAGGGCTGCCGACGGTGCCAGGTGGCCCAGCTCGGCGCTGCCGCTCGGCGGGGCTGCTCGGGGCCGGCTGCTGCCTCTGGGCTCACTCGCCCTGGCCCGGCGCTGCCCCGTGGTGGCAGGGAGGGACAGAGCCCCCTCCGCTCCCGCGGCGGCAGCGGCGGCGGGCGGGGACAGGAGCCCCCCGCTTATCCCATGGGCCGCGGGGATGGCAGCATGGAGCCGCTGCCTCCTCCCCGAGCCGTGGGGATGGCAGTACGGGCCCCCCCCGTCTCTCCCCCGGGCTGTGGCAGAGGAGGGAAGGAGAGAGCTCTCCCGCCTCTCTCCCTGCCCCGCGTGCTGCCTGCAGGGAGCCAGGCTCCACCCGCGGCGCAACAGAGCAACAATTTGTAACAACCGTGAAATGCCGGCTTTTACTGGCAGGTGCTCGGCTCAGCACCCTGGCTGGCACTTCTGGGGTTGTAAATGTCAGAAAATTATTCACGTATTAGCTGCTCCTGAGTGTTAGCTGCATTTCTGGTGTGGGAGCAAAATTTTAGTCAAAATGGTGCGGCTTGTATTCGTGAAATTACTGTAATTGAACCTGTAATATGAGTAATAGAGATAGTACATATCTCAGAAATTGCTGATAACTGACACTTTAGATTTCAGTGACTTAGCACATATCAGTGATCAAAAGGAGGATATATCTTCCACACTTGTTTGTGAAAATAACAACAAGAAGAGACACCAGAACCTAGACAAGACCCCTGGATTTACACAGCAAGAAAAACTGGAATGTATAACAGCAGATCCCAGGTCACCTGTCAGAAAACTGAATTTATCTCCTACTGCAGAGTTGAAGGACATTGAAATAACAAAGTTGCTTGTTTACAAAATATCTTCCTGTTTATAAATTGTTTGGCTAAGTTGAAATGTTGTACAGTTCTAAGGTTAAATGTTTTAAGTTATAATCTTGTTGTTAAAAAGACCAAATAATTCCTATTCATAAGTATTGCCGCCTCAGGTATGGGAAATCCATTGACAACCAAGAAAACTAAATTTGGCAAAATTTGAAATACGCTGTCAATGTCATCTTGCATGCAACAGGATCCTTGCAGGTAAGATAACAAAGAACAAGCTGCATATTTGCATTTTCAAAATTTTTTCAAATTAATAAAAAAGAACCCAGGAATTGTCAAAGTATAAGCTTTGGGAAAGGACACTGGTGGGACACAGCCCACCAGGAGAAAAGTTCAGAAAAGTTAGGGTGTTGGTCCGATGGTCCCTGCCTGGCTGCAAGAAGCCAGAATTGCTCAAAAGGGAGCTGGACAGCCAGACTTTGGGCCAGTTACAGGAGCTTAAAGAGATACATTTAGGAGGTGATAAAAGGAACAGGGAAGAAGAATAAAGACTCTCTTTTTTGGTCGAAAGGATCATGGTGTGCATGTTGTCTCTCTTGGGGGGGTTGAGCACAAAGCAACAAATGGTGCCACATGAGAGGAACCAAACCAACAGATTTTGGGGTGATTCAGGTGGTATTTCTGGCGAGTTTGGGGCTAATTCAGGAGTTTTGGGGGTGTCTGGAGGGAATTTGGGGGTTTTCCAAGTGAATATGGAGGTGATTTGGGTGGAATTCAGGGCTAAATTTGGGATTTGGGGTGAAATCGGGGTGTCTCAGGTGCTTTTTTGGGGGTGAGTCCCCAGATGTGGGGAGAATTTAGGGCCAAATCCTCCATTTTTGCTAAAACCACCTCATCCCACGTGGATTTTTGGAGCACCCTTGCATAGTTTTGGCGTGATATTCCCCAATTTCTTTCCTCAAATCTTTTGTTTTAATTTTTTGTTTTTATTTATTAGCCTCCCCTCGTCCCCAAATTCCTAAGAACCCCCCCAAAAATTCCAAAATATTTCCCCAAAAATCCACATGGACACACAGCTTCAGGTAGGGTTTAATGATTTGTGGGGGGGGGAGGGGTGTCCCCAAAATTTTTGGAGCACTTTCTGCTTAGTCCCAGGGGTCCTTGGGGGGTTTCCCAGGAGTCTGGGTGCCCTCCAGCATCTCCTGGTAGCGGTGTTTGGAAAAACCAACCTGGGGAGGGAAATTCTGGGGGAAAAGATTGAAAAGGAAGTGAAATATAGATTAAAAAAAATCCATTAAAAAAACAGAATGAAAAACCCTGACAAAACTGAAAAAAAACCCAAACCCAAATCAAACCGAAAGAAGGCCAAACACAAGAAAGTAAAACAAAGAAGCCACACAACCACCCCCAAAAACCTGCAAAACCCCTAACCCTTTAAAAATTAAAAACACCCAAAACACTCCTCAGAAGACCCAAAAGAACCCCAAAAATTTCTCCAAAGCCCCCCCAAAATCTCAAAAAACCCCTCCAAAACACTAAAAAAACCCACAAAATACAAAAAACCGCCTCAAAAATACAAAAAATATTCCAAAAAATCCAAACTACACCTGAAAAAGAAACTCCAAAAACTTTTAAAATGGCTAAAGAATACCCTCTAACGACCTTTAAAATCCCCCAAAAAACTTTGAAAAAGCCATTTAAAAAATACAAAACCCCTCTATAAACTCCAAAATTTCTCTAAAGTACTCTGAAAAAAACCTTTTTAATAAACCAAAATCCCACTTAATATCCCCTTAAAAAAAAAAAAAAAGCCCCAAAATTCCACGTGAAAAACCCCCCAAAAAACCCTTTATAAACCCCTAAAGCTCTCTTAGAAACCCCGCTAAAAAATCCTTTGGAACCCTCCCAAAATACCCTAAAATTCCCTTATAAAAACCCCCCAAAAAACCCAATCCCTCCCCAAAAATCCCTTTAAAACCCCCTTAAAAATATCCCCAACCCCCTACCCAAAACACTCCAAAAATTCCCCTTAAAACCCCCCAAAAAAGCTTATAAAAACCCGGTAAAAAAATCGTAAAATAATCCCCCACACAATCCCAAAATCCCAGCAATTTTCCCAAATTTACCGAGCAGCAGCGCCAGCAGCAGGAGCCTGGTTGAGACCTGTGGTTACAGGGAGGGCGAGGTCGATTTGTGGATTTTTGGGGTATTTTGGGGTTTTTTGGGGGGTTGTTTGGGGCGGCTTTTGAGGTTTCTCGGCCTCGCTTTGGGGATCTCGGGGCTCCCCGAGCCCCGATCTTTTTGGTCACGCCCCATTTGAGCAAATATGTGCATGGGGGGTGGACTGGCCCCGCCCCTTTTGCAAAATATGGGCGTGGAGAGGGCCAGCCCACGCTCCTTTTACCAAAGATGGGCATGGAGCTGGCAGGGCCCGCCCCTTTTGCCATATATGGGCGTGGGTGGAACAGATCCCTCCCCTTTTGCCAAATAGGCGCGGGGAAGGACTAGCCCCGCCCTTTCTGCCCATCATGGGAATGGAGAGGACAAGGCCCACCCCCCGTTTACCAAATATGGGCATGGTTGGGACAGGCAAGGCCCCTTTTACCAAATAGGGACATGGGAACTCCTCGCCAAACCCCTTTTACCCTATATGGGCATGGGGAGGGACAGGCCACGCCCACCTCAGAGATTTGGGGCAGAATCCCCGCATTTGAGGCTGTTTGGGGCAAAATTTGGGGTTTTGGCATGGCCCGAGGGAATTTTGGGCTGATTCGGGTGGAATTTGGGGTAACCTGGGGTTTCTTGTGGAGTCCCGAGAGGATTTTGGGTAGAATTTGGGGATAAATTTGGGGATTTTGGGGTAAAGTTGGGGTGTTCTGAAGGAAGTGTAGCGGGTTTGATGCAGAATCTGGGGCTAAATTTGGGGTTTGGTGTGAAACTGGCGTGTCCCGAGTGGATTTTGGGGTGAACCTGGCAAATTTTGGGGTGGCCCAAGTAGATTTTGGGGAGTCCTGGGGGAATTTTGAGCTGATTCAGGTGGAATTTGTGGCGACTTTGGGGCTAAATTTGGGGATTTTGGTGAAATGGGAGTGTCCTGAGGGAATTTTGGAGTGTCCTCAGTGAATTGTGGGGATTTTGGGTAAAAATCTGGGGCTAAATACAGGATTTGGAGTAAAATTGGGGTGTCTTGAGTGGACTTTGGGGTGTCCTGGGGGAATCTGGGGGCATTTGGGGGTGGAATTTGGGGCTGATTTCGGGGTTTTGGGGTGTCCCGGGTGGATTTTGGGAAGTTTAGGGTGGATTTTGGGGTGATTCAGGTGGTATTTGTGGTGGTTTTGGGGCTAATTCAGGAGTTTTTGGGGTGTCTGGAGGGGAATTTGGGGGGTGATTTGGGTGAAATGTGTGGTGAATCTGGTGGATTTGGGGGTTTTCCAAGTGAATATGGAGGTGATTTGGGTGGAATTGGGGGCTAAATTCAGGGTTTTTGGGGAAATTGAGTTTTCCCAGGTGCATTTTTTGGGCGTGAGTCCCCAGATATGGGGAGAATTTAGGGCCAAATCCTCCATTTTGGCTAAAACTGCCTCATCCCACGTGGATTTTTGGAGCACCGTTTTCTAGTTTTGGGGTGACATACCCCCATTTTCTTTCCTCAAATCTTTTTTGTTTTAGATTTTTATTCATTAGCTTCTCCTCATCCCCAAATTCCGAAAACCCTGCCAAAAAATTCCAAAATAATTTCCAAAAAAATCCACACGGACACAGGGAAAGCTTTGCGGGGGTTTTATTGATTTGTTGGTGGGGGGATCCCCAAAATTTTTGAGGTGCTCCCTGCTCAGTCCCTGGGGTCCCTGGGGGGTCCCTGGGGTTTTCGGTGCCCTCCAGCATCTCCTTGTAGCGGTGTTTGGAAAAACCAACCTGGGGAGGGAAATTCTGGGGGGAAAAATTGAAAAGAAAGTGAAAAATAGAAAAAAAATCCAATAAAAGAACAGAATGAAAAGCTCTGAAAAAACTGAAAAAACCCCAAACCCAAACCAAAGCAAAATAAGGCCAAAACCAAGAAAATAAAACAAAGAAACCACACAAATCCAGAAAAACCCCCAAAACATCAAACCCTCCAAAAATCCAAAACCCCCAAAACACTCCCCAACAGATGCGAAAGAACCCCAAAAAATCCCTCAAAGCCCCCCTAATAATGTCAAAAAAGCCTGAAACCCTCAATAAAAAGCCCTAAATATTACACCCCAAAAATTCAAAAAACCTTCAAAAAATTCCAAATCAGCTAAAAAAGAAACTCCCAAAATTTTTAAAAATCTCTAAAGAATACTCTCAAAGGACCTTAGAAATCCTCCAAAAAAGCCCAAACCCCCTTCAAAAACCCGTAGAAAGAAATCCTAAAAAGAACCTCGAAAGGCTCCAAAATTCCCCTCTAAATCACCCAAAAATCCTTTAAGAAATTCTAGAAAAATCATGAAACACCCTTAATAACTCCCAAATTCCTCCAAAAGACTCTTTTAAAAAACTTTTTTAAAAACCCAAAAACCCACTTAAAGTCCTCTTAGGAAAAAATACAAAACAAACAAAAACCTTCAAAGTTCCCCTGAAACCCCCACCAAAAAACCCATTACATAACCTTCAAACTCGCTTAGAAACCCCCGAAAAACTCTTTTAAAAACCTCCAAAAAACCCAGAAAATTCCCCTATAGAAAACACAAACCCTCTGTTTTAAATCCCCTAAAAAACCCCAAAGGCCTCCCCAAAAAACACCCATAATTCCCCTTAAAAACCTCCAAAAAGCTTTTAAAAACCCCCCAAAAAATCCTAAAAAACACCCCAAAAAACCCCAAAATCCCAGAAATTTCCTCGAGCTTACCATGCAGCAGCACCAGCAGTGTGACCCCAATCGGGATCGGTTGAGACATGCGGGGACGGGCTGATTTGGGGATATTTGGGGGATGTTGGGGGATTTTGGAAGTTCTTAGGGGCAGCTTTTGGGGTTTCCCAGCCTCGCTTTGGGGATCTCGGGGTTCCCTGAGCCCCGCCCCCCTTGGTCACGCCGCATTTCACCCAATATGGGCATGGGGGTGGACTGGCCGTGCCCCCTATCCAAAATATGGGCGTGGATGGGACAGACCCTGCCCCTTTTACCAAATACAGGCATTGAGCGGGTCTGGCCCTGCCCCCTTTTACCAAATATGGGCATGGAGAGGTATGGCCCTGCCCCCTTTTACCAAATATGGGCATGGAGAGGGACTGGCCTCGCCCACCTGGGGGGTTGGGTGGAATCCCCACATTGGAGACTGTTCTGTGCCAAAATTCAGCGTTTTGGCCTGGCCACAGTGAGTTTTGGGGTTATGTGCATGGAATTTGGGGCAGTTTGGGCTTGTTTGGGGTGTCCTGAGTGGATTGTGGGGGATTTTGGTTGGATGTTGGGGTGATTCGGGTGGAATTTGTGGCTGTAATTGGGGCTAAATTTGGGGATTTTGGTAAAATGGGGGTGTCGTGAGGCAATTCTGGGGTTTCCTGAGTGAATTTTGGAGGTTTGGAGGCAAAATGTGGGCTGAATTCGGGTTTTGGGGTGTAATTAGGGTGTAACTGAGTTGATTTTTGGGGTGAATCTGGTGGATTTTGGGGCATCATGGGGGAATTTGGGGGCATTTTGGAGTGGAATTTGGGGCTAAATTCGGGGTTTTGAGGTATCCCAGGGGGATTTTGGGAAGTTTTGGGTGGATTTGGGGGTCAATCTGGTGGATTTTTGGGGTGATTTTGGTGGAATTTGTGGCGATTGTGGGGCTACATCCAGAGGTTTTTTGTCTCGAGGGAATTTGAGGGGGATTTGGGTGAAACTTGTGGTGAATCTGGTGGATTTTGGGGTTTTCCAAGTGAATATTGAGGTGATGTGGGTGGAATTGGGGGCTAAATTTGGGGTTTGGGGTGAAATCAGGATGTCCCAGGTGCATTTTGGGGGTGAGTCTCGAAATGTGGGGAGAGTTTGGGGCCAAATCTCCTGTTTTGGCTAAAACTGCCTCATCCCACGTGGATTTCTGGAGCACCCTTGCATAGTTTTGTGGTGATATTCCCCAATTTCTCCTCAAACCTTTTGTTTTTGTTTTTATTTATTAACCTCTTCTCGTCCCCCAATTCCCAAAACACCCCCAAAAAATTCCGAAATAATTTCCAAAAAAATTCACATGGACATAGGAAAAGCTTTACGGGGGGATTTAATGATTTGAGGGGGGGAGGGTTGTCTCCAGAATTTTTGGGGCACTTCCTACTCTGTCTCAGGGGTCCCCGGGGGAGTCCCCAGGACTCTGGCTACCCTCCAGCATCTCCTGGTAGCGGGAAATTTTGGGGGGAATAACTGAAAAGAAAGTTTTTAAAAAAAATCCATCAAAAGAAAATAATGAAAAACCCTGACAAAACTGAAAATAAAAACAAAACCCAAAGCAAATCCAAAGCAAAATAAGGCCAGAAACAATGATGATATAAAATAATAAATTGTCCCAGAATTATATTATAAATTATAATAGGATATCCTCTATCATCCTCTTCCAAAATTTCTGAACACTATTGGCTAACACAGAAAGAAAAAAAAAAAAAAAGAAATAAAATAGACAAAAAAAACCAAAACAGGTTTTACTTTTTAAACTAACTTTTCATTTATTAGCCAAAATGAAAAAATCTGCCAAATCTCTAACTTCTTCTTCTAAAACTAATCAACTTTACTCCTTTACTCCAATGCAAAAAAACCAAACTGCCACCAAGAAAAGCCATGCCACAGTTGCTCCCGGGTGGCTCCCGGCAGGAAAGGAAAGCCGCTCCTGGGGCGGCTCCTCCGTCAGGCAGGGGCTGCGCCGCGCTGGGACAGCCCCGCCCGGCCATGCCCACCCAGCGGGGCCGACATCGAGCCCAGGGGGCCCCGCCAGAGCCCAGAAAGGAGGGAGCGGGACGGGCTTGACTTGGCTCCGCACGGCTCACACCGACACAGCTCCGTCAGTCCCCAGAAGCAGCTCAGCTGCCAAATTCCCGTCCCACCCCAGCAATTCCCCGGGCAATGAAGGCTGGCAGTGTCCTCAGGCAGAAGCGCCGGACAGAAGCACCATCAAATGCAGCGGCACAGCCGGGTTTAAATCCCTTAAATGCTGGGTAAGCTGGAGTTTCCTTCAGGTGAACCCCTGAGGCAACAGGGAGCGATCACCTCACCTTAAAGGGGAAAATAAATGTTTTCACCCATTCCATTCAGTCCCCTACAGTAGCAGTAAAAAGGGGGGCAACGCTTGCCCACCCGCTGCCCCTGGCCCGTGGCACGTTGCGACAGCGCCTCTGCCGCCCCCCGCCCCGCTGTCATCCTTCGCAGCCACGGCGTCCCTTTGCAGCCCCAACTTCCCTTCCCCCCTGCCCTCTACTGACAGACACCCCCTGCTCTCTCCCGGCCCTCGCCCCCTCCCCACGCTTGGTAGCCGCGGAGCGACTCCCCGCTCCCCTTGGTCACCCCCGAATCACCCAGGGCAGCACCGCCTCAGCAATGGCTGCAGTACCACGCGGTGTCCACACGGCGGCAGCACCGCCTCAGCAATGGCTGCAGTACCGCGCTGTGTCCACATGGTGGCAGCACTGCCGTCCAGCTCAACCCGGGCTGCGGGACACAGACAAGAGAAAGCAAAAAGAAACGGGTTCCATCCCTTCAAAAAATCTTCCCAAATGAATGCCCCAAAAAACCCCGACCAAAACTAAAAAAACCTCTGCCTCTAACCAAAGGAAAACATAACCCCCTCCCTTTAGAGATTAAAAAAATTATACATATTTCTTCATATTTAATTTAAATTAATAATCTATACATTTTATATTTTAATTTATATTACAACATATATACAAAGTAATTTTTATTATAGATATTTATATTACTAATATTTATTTATATTTTATGTATATATATTTATGTATTTATATTTGTATGTTTATATTTTAAATATTATTTATTTAAAAACTCTAACCAAACAGAAACAAAACCCCCTTGATTTTAAACTATATTTAAATTTTTTTTCTATTAATATTTTTCATGTTTATGTCTGTAATTTATGTATCTATATTATGTATAATATACATATTATATATACATGTAATATACACCCACCCCTCCCTGTGAATGTTCTGGCACCATTGGTACCCTTGGCTACCTTCTTAAATTATAATTCTGTACAGGTAACCTTAAAGCCACATAGTTCAGAGGCAGTGTGTAAAAGGATCAAACTTATCGTTTTCCAGCCAATTACCTCAGTCAGTAGGAGAGATGATGTGGGTTTTGGACCACAAATATTGTATGTGTCAGATGATACTTTTTCTCCTCAATATATACATTCCAGGTGCTTCTGACTTGGACAGAGTCTTTCCAGACCTGAATACCACAAACACTGTTTTGCTCTTCCTCCTTTCTACCTCCTTTGTTAGTGTGAATAAATAGAACCAGCAAGGTATCCTAAAGAATTTGGTGTTCCATTGATGTAAACTGTGATTTCAGTAGATTTTGCCTTCCTATAGAAGAAGGGATTATATTTAGAATTAAAATGTCCATAATTAAACTCTTTCAAAAAGTGTTATATTTTACACTCAAATATATTGCATTAATATTTTAATACCTATAGAAAAATACTTCCATATTCTGGAAAATTCCTCTATCCCAGGAAAACAATACAGAAATATGATGAAGGATATGGAAAATCTGGATTAAAATCATAATTTAAAAAAATAAATAAGGAAGACCCATGAGAAAGCATGCATACTTTTTTTACCTCTGTACCAAACTGGCAGGCCTTTTTAACTACTCTATAATTATACAGGATGAACAGAGCATTTGTAAAATCATTTTTGACAAATGCAAAAATATGATTTCAAATTCTCCAAGTCAAATAAATAGCTTGCCATTAGGGGGACTAAATTGCATTCCAGTCAAAAATAGTTCATAGGCATCTTGTACTCATTTTGTAACAATGAAAAATTTTGTTAGAAAATGTGCACTTTTACTTGTTACAAATGTGTTTGAGGGTTTTGTTGATTTTTTAAAAGTTTATTTATTTATTGGTTTTTTTTCTGTCTTTTTAGATGAATAACTTGGTGACACCAGTTGTAGGATTTATAGAGGATACATTCCAGGTCACTCCTAATCCAGATGAAGTGAGCGAGGTTTTTGTTGTGCCTTTGGAGTACTTTGTCAAGCCCTTAAATTACAAGGCCTCCACTTCTGAAACCTCCTCAGGTTATTTAACTCGGATACAATGCTTTACATATGATGACCAGGAACATAAAAGGTCATTCAAGATATGGGGACTGACTGCACACTTTGCTGTATTTCTTGCTCTTGTAATTTTTGGAGAGAAACCCACCTTTGAAGTGGATTATGATCTTGGAAACTTAATGCCATCCTCTGAGAATTACTTCATTAATTTGTATGCATTTATATATGAAAGAAAGAAAAGTAATCTCTGATAACTTAGTCTGGCAATTAATTTATTTTGAAAGAGATATGAGGAGGTTTGTTTGTTTCCTTTGTACCTAATTTTTTGAAAGCTATATTTGAATTTCTTCTGAATTGGGAACTCAGGTTGACAGTGCCTGTCCAGATTAATGTAATTTTGAATGACTTTTAAGAGTTTCAAGAAGCACACAATATTTTTTGTGAAATGGACTTTTAAAAGGTCTGTTTCAGTTCCTTCTGAGTTTCACTGCCCTTGCTCTGTTTGATCGGAAGTACTTCCTGCGGTTTGCCTTGTCAATAATGAGGTATGATGACTATTTGATGTACAGTAGTTTCATGAATACAAGCTGCACGGAGTATAAGCTGCACTTCCGGTGCGCCGACAATGTTGATGTCTTTGTCAATAAAAAAGTCGCACCCAAATATTAGCCGCACTTTCGTTTGCAGCGAACTTTAACAAAATCGTCATTTAGTAACACAACCGCGGATCGCCAGGGCTTACTGGTTTACTGCCAACCTTGGAAACATTATTTCCAAGTGAAAAAAGACACATACAATAGCTGCAGCAGCGTTCCCTGCAAGTTTTATTTACAAGCTGAAAAAGACACGAACAATAGTGTGGTCATTTTGTGAGCATTCCCAACGGATCCGCGTTGCCTTTAAACAACCGCTCAGCCACACAGCGGGCAGCGGAGCTCTGAGTGGAGCCGCATCTCCCCCTGCTCATCTGCGCGAGCCCAGGGCCCCGCCCCCCATCTGAGGCCAGCGCCTCCCCACCCCCCATGTGAGCTCAGCGCTGCCTGCCCCCTGCGTGAGCTCAGCGCCGCCCCACCTCCTGTGTGAGCTCAGCGCCCCCGAGCTCAGCGCCCCCCCACCCCACGTGAACCTAGCCAGACGCGTAGCCGCACAAGGACGACCAGCCACGCAGCCGCACAAGACTGAAAACACTTAAAAAATACAGAGAAATATCACACACTTTTATTAAACTTTTAAACAGCTTCATTTTTCATTCATCAGCCGCTTCATCAGCGGCTTCATCTTCCATGAAACCTTCGAACTCTTCGTCCTCCATATCGGAAATCAGCAGTTGAGCAATGGTGGGATCCAGCGAACCCAAACCAGTATCGCCCGTATCTTCACCGTCAGAGTTATCACTTTCAGTACTCACGATGGCATTGCTGATCAGTCCAGGAATGATGTCAGCTTTGGTGAACCCTCGGATGATAGTTGTGGCAGTTACTTCATCCCAGGCATCCAGTATCCACTGGCAGACTGTAGCATAACTTGCTCTGCGCAGCCTCCCAGTGTTGGTGTAGGAATGCTCGCCTTCCATCATCCACTTTTCCCACAGAAGTCACACTTTAGCCTTGAAGGAACGAATAATACCTATGTCCAGAGGCTGCTGTTCTTTGGTCAAACCACCCGGTATTACAGCAAGCTCTGAGTTCTTCTTTTTCACGATTTATTTCACGCTTTCCATCATGTGGACACACATGGAATCAAAAATTAGCAGTCCCAGCAACTGATTAAAGAACCTATCCAGTGTGCCACCATAAACTTCCGTTAGCCAAGTCCGCATTACGTCTTCATCCATCCAGCCTTTTGAATTAACAGCAACCTTATTCCATTTGGAAATTTGTCTTTAGGGAGGGTTTTTCTTTTAAAAATTACCATGGGTCGTAATTTCTGCCCATCTGACGAAAAGCCGAGGACGACTGTAAATGAAGTCTTTTCATTCCCTGTAGTTCTTATCGGTACCATTGGTGTTCCAGTGTGCTCCACAGTCCTCATCAACGACATATCGAATGTGAGGGGGACTTCGTCCATGTTGATTATACAAGGTGGTTGTATATTTTTTTCAGAGATCTTGTTTTTGCAGTAACTCCGAAAGGTGGCTAAATTTTCCTTGTAGTCCACCGGCAACTGCTGACACACTGTGGTCCTTGTATGAATGGAGAACTGCCGTCGCTTCATGAAACGGAAGCACCAAGACGCTCCTGCTTTAAATTCTTCTATATGCAACTGATTTGCAATTGCTTTGGCTTGTATCTGAATGGCGACAGTTGATAAGCTTCGGCCAGCTGCCCTTCACTCAGAAATCCATGGTAAAGTCTGTCTTCCAGCTCTGACCATCTTGCTTTATGGTCACGGAAACTTTTCTTTGTCTTTTTTGTAAGACGAAGTTCATCCTCCTGCTGTCTCCATCTGCATACCATGCATTCATTAATGCTGAATTCTCTAGCTGCAGGTCTATTCCCATGTTCTTTTGCATAGTCAATTGCTTTCAATTTAAATTCCACGTTGTATGCTAGTCTCTTCTCCGCATCCATGCCGAGGGAAGAACTTGCCGAGGGGAGAATGCGTTGAGGGTAGAATGCGCCAAGAGTAGAATGCACCAAGAAGAGAACGCGCCGAAAAGAGAACGCACCTCGGGAACTCACCCTGATAAAATACCCCCCCGCCCCTCAGTAAAGCCGTCATCCACAGGCAGGCAATAAGCTGTTCTCTGATTGGTTCATCGTCGGAACAACGGGAAACCATGGATTTCAAACTGTTTTGGCTCTGGACAGGACTGGCATGGTACCAGGTAAGAGCAGATATCACATTTTTGTTAATAAATTAGCTACCCTGGAGTATTAGCTGCACTTCCGGGTTTCCACCAAAATTTTGGTCAAAACGATGCGGCTTGTATTTGTGAAATTACTGTAATTTGTGTCTGTTTGAGTTACCCTATGAAAACTTCAGGGGATTTGTCTCTCTCTTACGTGTGCCATACAGTCTTGCGTGGCATCTTGAAACACTTACAGAACACTAAAAATACAAAAGGTTTCTGGTGCTGTCACAATCTTCTTTTGTTTTTCTTGTGGAGGGAAGGCGGCGAGGTAATATGTGCGATAAATTTTGGTCAATTTAGTATTTCTTATAAGGCAGTTCTGTAGGCTATGGAAAACTTAGGATACAGGCAACAGGACTGAAGTTTGTCTCTCACCATCTTGTTATCAAGCCTCACTCAGCTGCTGGCAGGAGACTTCTCCAGGAAAGAAAAGTGAAGGTGAGGATTCACAAGGACAGAAATGCCTTTGTGTAGTTGACCAGACATCCTGGCAGTGTCAGACACGTGGTGTTCCTTGTGCTGAAAATCCTTGTTCCCTTATTGCTGTTGAACTGGTAGCTCGTGTACAGTGGTCAGGACTTCACTGCAAATGGTGATATTTTAAAAGTTCGAGCGATTTAGTCTGGATTTGAGATCTGCCACGCAGCTCTGCGTGTCACCAGATCTGAACAGCTGATCTGAATCCCGAGGTGAGCTGGAAGCATTTGGTGTCTCTCAGAACCTTGTGCCCGAGTGCAAGGCTGCAGTAAGATGAAGAAAACCCTCAGCTGCTCCTGTGGGTGTTTGCACTTGTGCTGCCCCTGCTCCAGTCACTGACAGATGAGAGTGTGAGATAAATAAAAGCTGACGGCAGTTCCTGTGCATGTGCAGTAACTGCCATCAAACCTTTCCTATTCCTCTGTTAGCTCCTTTGGGCAATGTTATGTTGTTAATATCCTCCATTCATTATGTTTGATATCAATTGACTTTTTAAGTTAAAAGAAAAGAGAACTTGATTTTTTTGGCTCCAAGGATGAAATCCTTGGAGAAGTAGAACTCGCATGTACAAAGAACAGTGGGTGGTTTTTTTTTTTTTTTTTTTTTCCCAGTATTAACCACTTGTGAAACTGTTAAAACAAATTTTTAAAAACTTTACTTCAATCTCTTCATCATATTAGGTGCAAACTCAATGCTTTCTCTCACTGCTAATGTATGCAGGAAAAGTAGATAATTAAAATAAGAATATTTTTAATTAAAATAGAGTAAATCAATTAGACCTTTGATTGGTAAACAAAACAGGTACCAAGAGACATAATTAATTACAGTCGTCTTTTGGTCCCAGCCTTTTCATTTCTCAACCTGATCTGCACAGAAATGGTACACATTGCACAGATTCAAATCGATGTTTGGTTTTCCTTCTCTACTTTAAACATTATTGTGTAGAACTGTCAGCACAGCAGTAGCAGTTCAGCTGATGCTCCTTTTAGCAAACGTAAATAGTGTTCATTTTTTAATTGAATTAACCATTTGGACCAGTTGAAAACCAAAAGTAAACAGAGGTCCAACCGCAGGATGATTTGCAGTAAAACCATTGGGCATTCATGCTTCTCACTGTGCATCTTACACAGTTTTATTGACATTAATTTGGATATTTAGGAAGTACTTTGTTAACTCAAAATACTCAGTCTTTATTTCGATATCCATCTGGGATCTGAGTGCCCAAAAAACTACTTTGAGCATAAAAATAATTAAAGTGTTTGTTAGTAAAACTGCATTCCTGAAAGTCATACATTTACTAAAGGGAAATTCTTTCCTTAGGCAATCTTTGGATAAAATTCTTCCACAGTTTTTGGAGCAAGAACTAGAACATGAATCCTCCAACCTTGTGCCCCTCCTAAACAAAGTAAACTTAAAAGGGCTCTCTCTCACTAGTGTCGTGTTACACCCAAATACTACTGAAATCTATTTCAATGCACTTTTATTTTGAATGTAGTGATTTTAAAGGGCTCCTGTACTTCGTATTCTTGTTTGCAAAGGCATTTATAGGTATAGTATGTTGATCCAGCTTTAAATCTGAAGAAGTGTTTTGTACATGTGTGTATTTACACTCCACAGTTCTTCCTACAAATAAATCCCCAGGGCCATTGATCAGTTGAGAAAAGGTAAGAAAAATAAATTACAGATTCTGTAATAAATAAGATCTTTTATTAGGTTAATATTTATTATCAATCTTTTATTAGGTTGGTGTTAAATTCAGTCTATTTAAAAGTTCCTGATTTGTCAGTTCACATTGCTGCCCATAGTTCTCCTCCAACTCAAGTAAAGTGAGTTGTAGGTATACTTGTGTGCAGTGTCTCCCATCAGCAGTTCCATCTGTGCTTGCTCGGATGAAGCAAAGCTCAGATCATAGCTGTGGCAGCAAAGACTACCTTCCTCATTATCCATACCTGCTTCCTAAGTTCTGTGCACTAGAACAGCACACTGTAGGGATATGGAGATGAAGCACAGAAGCTGTGACACTCCATGCAGTGATTTCCAGAGTCTTAGAACATCATTTCCTATTCCTCTTCTGTCAAGGTCTCGTATGATTTCTATTCCCACTGCTCAACACCTGAGGGATTGCAGGCCACAGTGGAGCCAAAGTCTCTCTGGTGGCAGGTACAGAGGTCACTCCAGTCTTGGCCTTGACTCTTTACTATTAAATCATCTTTTGAAGATTAACTTTAAAGGATCACTTCCTTGTACCACTGTCCAAGTTTGGAGAGGCGTGAGACCACTCTTTTTCTGCAGTCTTGGTAACTGTTTTAGTTGTTAAAAGTACCTGAAAGGGACCTTCCCATGCTGGTGTTAAGGTATCATCTTTCCAAAATTTTATTAGAATCAAATCTCCTGGTTTTTTACCTGGTGTATGTGAAAGTCTAGAAGTGATGTTGAGGATAACAACCCTTTTCTTCTAAGAACCGTGTAAAAAGAAAGTGTAATTGCTTGCAAATAATTTCTGAGGTATAAGTTTCATTAGTTTCAGCCGTTGGCAGCCCTCCCTCCCTTCCCAGATAAGGTAACCCAAATAACATTTCATAGGGGGAAACTCCTATGTCCTTTCTTGGAGCAGTTCTGATCTGTAAAAATGCTAGTCTGGTTTCAGTCATTAATTTGGTAATATTGTTCTTAGGGATAGCATTCATTCTCTCCACACATCCAGCGCATTGAGGTTGCCACGGGGTATGAAATTTCCAATTCATGTCTAATACAACACATATAGAATGTCAAATTTTTGAAATAAAGTATGTTCCCTAATCTGAGTGCATTCTTTCAATTATCCCATATCTGGGAAGGATTTGTTCTAACAGCATCTTAATCACTTTGGAGGTAATTGCAGCTGAGGTAGGAAAGGCTTCTAGCCAGTGGGTGAGATGATCAACTATTAGAAGAAGTTACGTCCATTTCTGTGTTTTGGTGAACTCAGTGCAATCTCTTTGACAAACCAAGCAATACTGAGTCGCTATTTGGCTGTTGTAGATACTCCCTCACAGCAATAAGCTCTTAAGAATTGATCACACAGTGCTTGGGTTCCCTTGTATTCCTTGGTGTAGCTTAATTATAATTTTTCTAGCAATTGTTTTATTCATTATTTGCCTCCCTTCCCTGCCCAGCTGTGACTGGAACCACACCAAAGGGAAAGTGCCTGCAGCCGAGAGAAGGCTGTGCTGGGGTATCTGGTTCTGTTTGCTGTTGCTGCCAGTGCTGCTGTTCGTTTGCCTTGTTATACATACTAGTAAAAAACTGTTACTCCTTTTCCCATATCTTTGCCTGAAAGCCCCTTAATTTCAAAGTTATAATAATTTGGAGGGAAGGAGATCACATTCTCCATTCCAGAGAGGTCCCGCAGACACCTGTCCTTCCAACCAAGACAAGCTGACAATTAATGATTTATTACCAATTTTTTAATTAACAATGAATTAACAATTCGTTAATTAATGTAGGTAATTAAAGATAAGAGAAAGGTATTCACTGGAGCTTGGAAGGGTAGCTGCACTCAAGGGTAGGCTGTCACTCAAGTGTTGGTTTCCAGTGCACCTGTTTCTTGGGTCCCTGACCTTTCTCTGTCTGTCGTAATGCAGAGCGTTTCAGTTTGTCAAGACGCTCCTGCTCCCGGGCTCTGCCTTTCACAATCACCCGTGCCTTCTTCAGAGCTGGCTTCAGGTTAGGAGTCCTAGGAAGACAGGGACTGGTATTAGCCAGATGAACATTTCCAGCCAGCTGCTTTTCTTTTTCCTTGAGAGCACAGTGTTGCATTTTCTCTCTGTGCAAGCAGCGAGCAGCAAATTAAACAACATGAGCAGCTAAGTGCCTGGGGACCAACCACAGCACATGGGGTTCCATGTAGAGAAGTAGGCCCTGTCCCAAAAGGAAGCAGAGTTAGGGACTGGCTGGAAGCAGAGCTAGGGACTGGCTGGTCCCTGGTTACAGGGACCTAGTTACAGATTTTGCAACCCTCCAAGAGCTTAATATTTCATACAGTGTCTTTTCTCAGCATCTCCCTACCAAGGCCAGATGATGATCTTCCTGTACTCCTCTGGGTGTTTCGCTGCCTTTCTGGGGCTGCCTATCTGCAGGCCCACCTCCCCATCCCAGTCAGAGGGACTGCAGGGAGGGTGTTAGGGGAGGAACCAGGCTGTGGCTTGGTGATGCCCAGCAATAGGACAAGAGGCAACGGGCAGAGCCCAGGAAATTCCACCTGAACCTGAGGAAGAACTTCCTTCCTGTGCAGGTGACAGGTTACCCAGAGAGGATGCAGAGTGTCCCTCACTGGAATTATTCCAGAGCCTTGTGGACACCACCCTGTGCCATGTGCCCTGGGATGACTCTGCTTGAGCAGGGAAGTGGGACCAGATGACCTACTGTGGTCCCTTCCACCCTGTCCCACCCTGTGACTCAGTGGTACCCATCAGAAGCGTGAGTTCTGGGAAAGTGTGTAGACATTTCTCACCTGCACAGCATGGTGGTCTCAAACATTCCTGTGCACTTTGGGGAGAACAGGACGTGAAAGATCTGCTTCTGGCCAGGAGCAATGACGCCGTGGTAGGGATTGATGGAGAAGAGTGGCAGGTCATGGATGACATCTGGGAAGATTTCCAGGGAGGAACTGACACGCTGCAGAGAGAGGTGCTTTTGCTTCAAGCGGCGTAGCTTCTTGGCATGGTCTCGCTGCTTGGGCTGCTGCTTCTCGGACTGCTCTTCCTCCTGCTTGGGCTGTTCCTCCTGCTGCTTGGGCTGCTCCTCCTGCTGCTCAGAAAGCTGCTGCTGCTCAGAGAGATGCTGTTCCTTGGAGTGCTGCTGTTTCTTGGAATGCTTCTTCTGCTTGGAATCCAGCTGCTCCTCAGAAGAATGCTGCTGCTCAGAAGGCTGCTGCTGCTGCTGCTCAGAAGGCTGCTGCTGCTGCTGCTCAGAAGGCTGCTGCTGCTGCTCAGAAGGCTGCTGCTGCTCAGAGAGATGCTGTTCCTTGGAGCGGCCCTGCTTCTTGGAATGCTTCTTCTGCTTGGAATCCAGCTGCTCCTCCTCAGAAGGCTGCTGCTGCTCAGAAGGTTGCTGCTGCTCGTTGGAATCCTGCTGCTGTTGCTCAGAATCCTGCTGCTGCTTGGCAAGCTGCTGCAGCCGCCGCAACTCAGAAGGATGTGTCTCAAAAGGATGCTCCTGCTCCCACCAGAAACGACGCAGAAGCTTTTTGCGATTCCTTAGAGTAGCAGGGGAGAGGAACTGACCTGCAGAGAGGAGGAGCACACCTTTCAAAGACAAAATCCTGTGTTCTCAGCAACTCTGCCTCCTGCTGCAGTAGGTGGAACACAGCTGGGATGCACTTGGAGCATGTCTAGCCAAATACTTTCAGCAGGAACCAGAGTGTCTGGGAGCAGGGTCTCTGCCTGCAGCACACACTCCTGTGCCAGAACAGTAGAGTTGGTTTTAGACAGTGACTTTGCATTTGCCCTGGAGTGTGGAACTGCACACAGACAGTGGCTGCAGGGCAGCTCACTCATTACACCATTGTTTTTTCCAGTCTCAGACTTCTCAAAGATTTGACGTGATGTTCCCCTTCCCAGTCCTGACCCAGCATGTGGCTCTCCCCAGAGCCTGGCTCAGCTCCTTTGCAGAGCAGAAGTGCCAGAGCAAGAACAGAAGGGGCTGAAAGGCAGAGGGGGGCAAGGAGAAAAGTCTCCAGCTGCAGTAGGGCAGATACTGATGAAAGTGCAAGTGCAAGGATGCAAAGCAATTCATGTTTTGGGGTGAAGTGGCAGGGTCTTCTCCCCAGGCCCTCAGCCACCAAGTGAAAAATGCCCTTACGCATCAGAGTGGTTGAGTATGGCTTTGTCACTGCTTCACTATCTCTAGCTTCCATCCAAGTGTATTCCAGGGCTACCTTCCCCGTGTTGCGCATGCTGAAACTGAAAAGCAAGAAGGAGGAACAGTAATAATAAAAATGTCCAATAAATATAAAGCATATAGTACAGTAACATTGTCTGATGGACTCCTGGCACCACTTCTCCTGAGGAGCATCTTCTTCCCCAGGCAACCCTGCCATGCTCAGACTGCTGTCCTTGGTAGCCCAAAAAAGAATTTCCAAGTCTGGAAGTTTAAGATGAAAAGGCCAACACAGCACCCATGACATTGAAGCTAAGAGTCTTTCTCTGGACTTTATGCAAACTTATTCTTGAGCAGATGAGGACAGGTGACATGCAGTGAAAGCAAACCCATGGCTGTTCCCAGCAGAAAGATATGGCAGCATTGAACCTCTCCTGACCACCATCTCCTGCTTGGCTTTGTCTGCACGTAAATGGGCCTGTGCTGGTTTTGGCTGTGGTAGATTTCTGGGAAGCAGGCACTGGGTCAGCCCTGCAAAGGCAGCTCCCACTCACAGGGCCCCGTTGGCCTCCAGCACTCACGTGGCTGCACTTGTCTGGTTGGGCAAGGTATCCTTGAGCTGAACCACGATCGTGTTCAGTTTGAACTGGGTGTAGGCAACAAAGGCACTGAGGTACACCTCAGCCTCCTGGCTGCTCTCCTCCACCACTGTGTAAGCTGGTTCCAGGGCTGTCTCAACAATCTGAAAACAGAGGAGGTGAGAATCACTGAGAAGAGCCCAGAAAGTCAGGCTGAGAAGGGCATCTTTTGGCCTCCAAGAGCAGCCTCATAGAGGGACTAGAAAGGACCATTCACTTTTACTTCCCTGGAAAGATAACAAAATCGGGACTGATCTGCTACAGTAGTTGTTTCTACCCACTGATCAAAGCAGTGACTACCACAACTGTTAATATATCGATGGAGACTAAAGCTGCATTCCAGTGCCTGTACTTCAACCTTTTAGAGGGACTGGCCTTTTTCCTGGTCCCCTGTAAATCCAGCAGGTCTCAAAACTGGGGCTAAGTTCCCATGCTGGAGCTCTATAGATGGAGACCCCCAAGACTGAAGAAGTCTAGAAAGCCCCTTTTTCTTTGTGTCTTAGGAGCAAGTGCTCTCCAGATGTCATGTGTGGAGCAACAGTCACACTGCTGGGAGCTGGGGATGGGCATTTTGGGGTGTGAAAGATCTCACTAGGAAAGTCTCCAACTGCAGATATTCTCATAGAAAAAAGGATGGTTTAGAAGCTTTAAAATGGTCCAGAAACTCTGAAAGAACCTTCAGCCAAGATGAGTGTGTTTGGCAATAATGACAATAAAAGCAGGAGTCTCTGGAGATGATCCTTCTCCAGACTCCTCCATACTTGTGTACAGTGCCTGGGCTACTCCACGATGAGATATCCTACAGAATACAGAAACCACAACCAAAATCGCTGGTATCTATGGAGACAAAACCTGGAGTTCAGCATATGCAGGAGAAGTGTTATTTCTCTCCACTTCAAAAGAAGAGACAAAGTGCAACAACAGACTGAACTCCTTGTTGGTGAAAAGGCACCAAATGAGATGAGGAGATTTCTAACCCAGAAAAATGGGATAAAATCATAAAATGTTGCCTTCCATTCAACATGGGCTGCAACACTTGCGCTTGTGGCATAGACTGATAGTTTGTGTGTGACTCAAGTTCTCTTGTCAAAAGGCTCTTGTGTGAGTGTATTTGGTCACTGCGCATCCACCTCTCCCCTGGAATGCACTGCTGGTGAACCCATGGCTGTCCAATGTCCAGAGGGAGCAGGAGCTGCTCAGCCAGCACTGCTGGTGTTATGGTGGGTTTTTTGAAAAAGCTGGGCTGGTTTTTTTTGCTCTTTTGTGCCTTACCTTCTCTTTTTTAGGCCAGCTGGCTGCCCGGTCTTTCCTGGTGGTATCCTTCCATGTGACAATGGACATTTGGTCATCCCAGTCTTGAACTTTCCTTTGTGGCAGCACAAAGTTGATCTTGGTCACCTTACATTTTACAAGGTGCCTCCTGAAGACAGCTGGGACATCAGATTTCAAGGTCACTGTGATGTCCTTGGCACAGCCAGGATGGAGGTGTCCCATCTAGGGAGAATCAGGGAGTCAAGACCAAACTGGAAGCACTGCCAAGGGCAGGACTGACAGCAAAAGGGACTGATGTGGTGAGCAGTTGTGCCGGAATCTGCATTTCAGTGTGGATTTATGTGAAATTTGATAGACAAAGTATGAACAGAAGGTGCCACCTCCCATAACGTGAAGGTTTTTCTGCAAGGCTGGCAGCCTTGGCCCAGCCAAGCCAGGGACTGCATCTCCTACATGGCACTGAAATGGGCTATCCCTGCTATGCGAGGACTCCCTGCCAGCTCCCAGGAACAGCAGGGCAGGGCTTGAGCAATGGGGAAAGGCAGAGCAGTCCACTCTCACCTTGGGGGAGAACTGGAATGCAGCATCTGCCTCCCACTGAAAGCGCATGGCCTGCCTACGGCTGTGGTTGGTGACGGTGAAGGTCCTGCGGCAGGGCTTCCCAACAGGGCAGTCCCCAAACTGGATGTGATTCACTCTGACAGCTGTTAAGAAGGAGAGCAAGGGATCTCAGCATTCAGGGAACTCCACCCGCCCCCCTCACATGCACAGACACCTGTACATTCAACCTTTCCTTGCTCCAAGCCTTCCTCCCTCTTGGAGGGAGTTCCCCAGGCCACTCCCCATCCCATCACTTTCAGGGAAACACCCTGACACATCCCTAAGCCAGCACACACTGCTCTGCATGCATGGTTGCCATGCCCAGAGGCCATCAAGTCCTGTGTGTGACAGCCCAGGCCTGGCTAGAGAGAGGACACACATGATTAGACATTTTGCTCTTCCTTGCTCCACCTTGGCAGCCTTCCCTCTCTTACCATCAATGATGTCTTTCTTCAGACTGCTGTCAGCATTCCTCTCCTCTGTGTCTTCCTCTAGTCCATCAAGGGTGAATTCATCCTTGTGGCCTTCACCCACGAGCTCTATTAGGGTCTTGTTAGAGTAGATGTCCCCCACTAACACACGAATCTTCCCTTCCAGACGTTGAGCCAGGGTAGGTTTGAAAATGGCATCAAACTCTGTTGATTGCCCACGAAGCAGAAGCAGGAAAGGCTTCTTTGGGGGCTTGCTCTCTGCACAGCAGTGGAAATCAGAGTTAAGTGATACAGCTGTACAGAGGAAATATTTCCAAAGGATATATGAGCAATAAGAGGTTAAAACCAGCTGCCTTCTAAGCACAGGTTCTACCCCCACTGCTTCCAGATGCTCTTCGTATGTTCACAAGACTGCCACCTCCAGGCACATCACCACTTAAGCAGCTTAACCTTGTGTTGATGCCTAGCCCTCATTCCATCTGCTTCCAGCCAGCTCCAGCCATACGGAAAGCTGAGCCAGAGTGCTTTTGGCTTCTCCTGGCTGTCTGTGTGCAACCCTTGAGGGTTGCATCCCTTCAGGCTGGTACCTTCCCAATGCAGGAAATACCTCAGAGGGTCCACTGAGGTAGGGACAGTCTCCCACAACTCAACCCACCATTCTAGAGGAACAGAGGAACTTCCTACAACTTGCTAGGAGGAAACCCTGCAAAAAGTCCCCAAGAAAAGCTTGGCAGACAGAGAGCCCAAGGAAAGAAACTGTGTCTAACACCTGGCTGCTGCTCAGAGAAGCCAAGAGCAGGGCACACGTTTTCCCTCTGTGCATAATCACACTTCATGGTTAATGAATTTACCGTTTCCAGCGCAGTCCTCTTCCACATCTCCATTGTGGAAATACTCAAGTGTGGAGGCCCTGCCTTTCAAGAAGAATGCTCCGTGCTCATCCTCCAGGTGTAACATAAACTGAGAAAAGGGAACACAGAGCACAATGATACTGGTGTGAGTACAGGATGGCACAAGGACTGACACTGCAGTGCTGTTGGTCCCGCACGGGAAGTCAGCACCTCTCCCACTACAAACAGCTCTTAGCACAACAGTTCAGTCAAATCAGCCAGGAAAAAAAGGGGCCTTCAGAGGCATTTGGATAGAACTGAGACAGAACCAAACAGGACAGAAAGTAATGAGCAGAAGGTAATTAAACCACAACTAAGTTTACTTAAAACATAGTAAACTGGGATCAAATACAATCTAATGGAACTGGGAAATCGCACACAATGTTCATGAGAACAAAAGGCGACCTGAGACGCGGGGAAAATACTCCACCACCTTTCCTGTGTTCAACTTAAAGAAGAAAGACGGGATGGAAAACTTCCAAGAACTCCCTTCTTGGATGTCAGTCACTTGCTTCAAAAGAATTTCCGACACCTCTTCCTAGGTCTGCCATGTTTTTTGGGACCCTTCCCCTGTGCCACAAGCACTTGTTCCCAAACCAGGCCATTCCTTGAGCAGGTTCTCACCTTGACAGGTATGCTGCCATTGTTACGGATGACCAGGGGGAGCATCTCTGAATCCCCCACCTGGAGCCTCTTGAAGCGCAGCACAGCATTTCCCCTCTTGCTGCGAGCACTTGGGCACACGACTGCCACCTGTGGCTCATGCCCCTTCCCACTGATGGTGAAGGTCAGGGTTTGGGGTTTAATTTTCACAAAGCTGCAAGAGAGGCACAGAAATAATTTCAGCTGGCACTAACCCATTTTTCACTGGGCCAGTGAAGCAGCAAGGGCCACCCACAAGGTTTTCCGTGCCTGCTGCTCCTGTACCCCACAAGACAGATCCCCACCAGCTTCTTCCCAATCCACGCAGGGCCATTCACAAGAGGAATCTGCTCCAAAGAGCCAGAACCTTCCACAATAACAGTTAATAATTTCACTTAATTGAATCATGCAGTACAGCAGGTAAATAATGAGGCACTAGATGAGATATGGCAAATCCCCTGGCTGCAGTGAGATGAGACATATGCAACAAGCAAAAGCACAGCAGGAAAGCAGTACAAAAAAGCAAGAAGGCAAAACCAAATCATCGTCACCACCAGTAAAGATCATTTCCAAGAACAGTAAAAAAGCAATTGCTTATTAGCAATTAAGACTTCTCTTGTTCCAATTCTGCCACTAAAGGGTTGAGGAAGGGCAAGTCAAAGCCCCACAGGTCCCAGGGCAGAGGAACTGAGCTCCTCTTTCATACCAGGTCCAATCTCTCACATGAACAGCTTAATGAATGTCAGGGAATTACAGAGGATCACTTAATTTTACAGAAACAAAGAGGAACTTGTGACTGCTGACTTGCTGGTATCAAAACTGCTTCATCTAAGCCTTTGTACTTGGAAACCTGCAGCTCAGCTGCAGCACATCTCAGTACCTTCCACTTGGCTACCTAATATTTCCCTTTCTTCATGGTTCCTCCTACAGGCTAAACCATCAGCCTCATTATTCTGCTCCAACAGTTACTGCCTCCGAGATCAACTCACGCCAAGTACTCTGCCTAAGGCTACTGAAAGCATTAGAGCTAACAAGAGATCTGTGCCTTCCCAGTGGAGAGGCAGCTTTCAGTGAGGCCTGTCCCAATATTTCACAGGGTCAGTTACCTTTTTGGGATGACAAGGGAAGCCTTGAAAGTGCATTCGTAGTTCTGCTGGTCTGGTGGGGTGAAGGTCACCGTAGCAACAGCCTTGGATGAGCCGGGAATGGACATCGTGGCTGGATACAACTTGAAAATGTTGTTGATATGGCTTTTCACCTTGGGGGAATCCAGAGAGCAGTGTTAGGAGAAAACACCTTTCAACGTGACAGTTTTATTCACAAATGCATTACCGAGAACAGCCTCAGACAGTGTGTCTTCATTCCTGCTTCCCTGGGCAGGCTCCCTCCCAGGGAATGCTGTCCTTGTGCTAAAGCATTGTGTGTTTTGGGTGCTGGCAGCTGCTCAGCATATATGGGAGGTGGGCACTGCATGGAAAAGCCTGCAAATAACCTAGAACTGGCCTTCAAAGAGAAGGAAAAGCCAAGGAGCCCAAGGAAATGCTCTGCTTTGAACCCTGGCATGTCAGTTCATGATAGCCCCTCTCTGAGTGTGCTTCCAAGAGAGGTTCAGAAGGATTCCCTTCTCCCACTGAAGACCCAGATGTGTGAGCCAAAACCTTGCCCAGGACATGCAAAATTCAACACAACTGCTCCCTGGCTCTGCTGCTCTCCCCTGCAGTTTGACCTGTACTGAGCTAGACTTGTCTGGGCCACAGGAAGCAATACATCTGGAGAACAAAACAGGCTCTCACACAGCCCTTAGAGGGCAACCATCACCTTGGCCTCCTGTTCTTACCTTTCCAGGCAGGGGTTTGATGGAGAGGACCACGTCACATGGCAGACCACTTGCATTGTAGATATTGAAATGAGCTTCAGACTCTTGCCCAACCAGAACCTTGGTGAAGATGAATTTGTTCTCATCTCTGACAAACAGGCCTGTGCCTTTCACTGACTGCAGCCTGTGGCTGAGGTTGGTGCTGCTGCAGATCGGGTACTCCTCAAAAGTTAACATGACATCCTCAATAAATGCTGTGGAGAGACCACAGGGATGAGCATGGAGATACCTCCCTGATGATTTTATCTGGACCCTGCAGGCCTCTCAGCAGGCTTGATAAGTCCTTTCTGCTCCCATGATTGCTAAAGCCAGGCTTGGGTGGGGGAGCTGGCTGTGAGGATGGAGCTCAGTCAACCTCAGTCTTAGAGAGCATTGTTTCCTTTTATCCTTCCATGCATCCCTCTCAGCCTGGGAGGGATGAATCCACTGGTGGACCTGAAGAGGGCTGAAATGTCTGAGGATTTTAAGGTGGGACACCAGGGCTAGTGTGCCTCTCTATCTCTATCAGCAAGTTTAGGTGCTGATGAGCAGCAGGTGGGACCAAGGGAACCTGTGGCCAGTACGTACCTGGGAGGCAGGACTCAGCAATCAGGGTAAAGGGAATGCCCAGGGGATTGTCCTTGGGGTTTCTGCCCGTGATGTCAATGTAGAGCTGCTCCTCACATGTCCCCTCCTGCCCAGCAAGGCAATCCACGGTGATCTTCTGTTGGCCCCATGGAGCGATGGAGCCAGAGCAGGGGGACACCATGAACATGCCAAGAGTGAGGTGATCCTGCAGAAAAAGTTCCAGGAGAGGCTGATGGCTAACAGCTGTGCCTTGAGCATCCCAGCAAAGAGTATATCCTGCCTTGGCCTCCAGCTGGGCCCAAGCACCCAGTCCCAGGGCAGTGAAGGATGGCCCAAAGGCAGCCCCAGGCTGAGACCAGTACGACAAGAGGAGCTGCAAACCTGTCACAAGTGGCAGAGAGAAATGAGTTTGAGTGTAAAGAATGAAGGTGGTAGCTATGATCATTCAACCTCTAGAGGTAACACAGGAAAACAGAAATAGCTGTGAGAAATGAAAGGAGAGAGGTAAGGAACTGGGAAGAAGAAAAAGCAATGTTGTCTGAGCTCTGTGGACTAGGAGTTCAATGGGGGATGTTTTTCTTCTGTGGTGTTCACACACCTATGCTGGCTAGCAGCTACCAAACATAGGACCTGCTCCCCTGTGTTGACTCCACAACTCCAGGTCAGAGCCAGAGTACAGGACTGTCAGTGGGACTGAGCAGATACTGGACTCCATCCTGCAGACCACATGCCACCCTATGGCCATGAGCCCCCAGCCTGGGCACAGCAGCATCTTCTCACATCCCCTGCAGCAGCACTGTTGGGGAGCAGGAGTCACCCACCTGTGAGGAGCTTGATTTCAGCTTTGTAGCCAATGCAGCAGATTCTCCTTGCTTTGAGCTGTGGAGAAAGCAGAGGTATCTGTCATGCTGAGCTCCCCTGCCTTTCTCTGAGGCCAAAGCTGGCATTCCTCCCCACAGAGGAAAGCCTTCCTGCTCCTGATGGCTCCCAGGGAGCAGCCTGCAGCACCCACTGCTGGACAGAGCAGCTCTATCACCAGCTTCATACTACACATGGGGATACCGAGGTGTTTTTTCACTCCCTCTCCAAGCCAGGGATGCAGATGGGCCCAGGTCTCCTGGCAGCCTGCCACGTACCAGCCATGGGGTGATGCCTTCTCAGAGAGGAAGGGTGGTGCAGGGCTTCTCGTACCTTGCAGATGCATCCCTGGGGGCTTGGTGGATGCGGAATTTGAAGTTGAGCATGCCTTTGTTCTCCAGCACGACAATCTGGGTCTTCCTGGAGCCCTTGATCATGGCCCCAAAGTTGATGGGTGGAGCAGGCTCAATACTGTACTTGCTGTACACAGCTTTCGCCGACACTCTCAGTGGGATGGTGGCAACAGTCTGGCCTCCTTTCCTTGACCTGGCATCTGTCACCTGTGTCCACAGGAAGGGGTGATAAACAAAGCAAAGAGGCCAGCCTCTACCCCAGTCCCCAGCCTCCACCCCAGGCCTCCGTCAGTTTACCCCTCCCTGTATTTAAGTACCTCCTCCAGAGTCAGATTCTCAGCTCCACTTAGGAAGCCTCCCAATGGTTTTGAAAGTCTTTGTTCATGTATGTAGGAGAGAGGATTCTCCAGTTAAAGCCCTCCTTCCATTAGACACCTCTCCTGTTTACGCTCTCAAAACACCGTGTGATAACAGAGCCCGGCGCACGTGGCTCACCTGGCAGTACAGGATGGGTTTGTTCTTGAGGAGCATTTCCCTTTTGGGCTGGAAGAGCATCTCAATATTCACACCAGGCTGGGAGGCAATCAGCATGCCCGACTGAGGCTCGACAGTGAAGTGGGATGTCACATCTCGTGTCCTGGGACCTGCACCTTTCAGCATGAAACTGAAGGGGAGAAAGGAAGAAATGGAGATCTCTGCAGTTAAAAGTATAGGTGCCACCAGCACGGCCAGGACTTCACATAGGACCAGAAAAAAATAGCCAAGGGAGTGTCTAACTCTGCTCAGGGACTCCTGGATCTTGATAGAGAGTGCAGATAATCGTGAGGTTACTGCAAGAAACCTTGAGACTGAAATTTTTCATTCACTCCTTTACAGAGTCTCAGAAAGAGAAATGAGGTGAGCATCAAAGAAAGGCAATGAATCTCAGCATTTCAGTGGCTGAAATATCTGGGGCTCTCCTGTGGGTTCCTGCTGAGTTGTGAAGAACTGCTGGTTTGTGGCTGAATTCTCTGGGAAAACAGTTGAGATTAGAGAGCCCAGGTTTTGTATTTTCCAAGAAGTAGCCAGCATGTAAACAGGTTCTAGCCATTGACAGAGGGAGAAGGCAGGTCTGGGAACCTGAGAGAATGTTCACTACCAGGCAGGTGGACTCACCGGTACCCAATGTTGTATAGCCCTTTGTTCTTTAGAGTCAGGACTTTCTTCACATTATCCAGGACATTAATAGTTCCAAATTCCAAGCTTCCATCTGGACCTGCAGAAAACCCCCAGAACAAGGTCAAACATGGTATTTGTGAGCTGCTGCAGAATACACCAGGTCACAAGCTACATGGAGGTCTCGACACAAAACCCCTTTCAGCAAATATCTGAAAGTGTTGAAAGTGTTTTCTTGAAAGTGTTTTCCAGCTACTTGTCTGCCCTTTCTCACTCAAAATATCTGCAGGCATAGTACCTAAGTAGCTCTGCTTCCATTTCCTCACTTCTGAGCACAAATTCAATTACAGTAATTTCATGAGTATAAGGCGCACCGGAGTCTAAGGTGCACTTCCGGATGTCCACAAATTTTCAAAATTTGTCCATATATAAGGCGCACTGGCGTATAAGGCGCACTTTTTTTTTTGCAGCGAGCATCCGCGCGCAACAAAGTAACCAATTAGTAACGAATTGCATGATCGCGGGGTTTACTGGCTCGGCTCGGGGCTGGGCGGGCTCGGCCTTGCTTGGGGCTGCTGCGGGCTCAGCCTCGCCTGGCGTTCCCGCCCAGGGCTGGCCGGCCCCCACCCGGATCGGGGTGCTGTGTCCTCGCACTTTCAGGTTTGCAAATTTCCCAACTTTGTCCATATATAAGGCGCTCCAGGGTATAAGGCGCATTTCTGGGTTCGGACCAAAATTTTAGTCAAAAGGGTGTGCCTTATACGCATGAAATTACTGCACTTTATATGCTGTGGTGGGCCTGTGGCAGTTGCCAACTGCCTGTTCATGTCACTGCTGTTTCAAAGCCCCCAGATGCAATCTGCACATGAAGCTACACACTTCAAAGTCCAGAGGGGAGACACTCAAAGCTGTCAGAGCCCTGGCAATGTTTTATTCCACGCAGCTTGCAGGGTATGTGCTTGATGTATCCATCCCATCCCATCCAGTCCCATCCCATCGGATCCCAGTTTTGGTCACCCACCTCCCAAGGTAATGCAGTGCACCTGGACTGCTTTGTTTGGGAGGCATCCACTGACCTTCAGGCATGTCGATGTTCAGAGAAACATCGTAGACCTCTGCAGAGATTTCGATGTTTTCAGCCTGAACAATCCCCAGGATGTTTTCTGTATCTGAAACCTGAGGCAGCAAGAAAAAAACACTGTTCAGATAATTCTTTTGGTAGACAGCCTGTAAGTCCTTGTCTCTGCTGGCTGCTTCTTCTGTGGCCTCCCTGGCTTCACAACTGTTGGTGGACTCCTAAGTTTTGTTAACCTGTTCATCTCATGGGCTGCCCCAGTGGGATTCTGCTGCAGTAAAAAGCCTTATCAGCCCAATCCTGTGCTCCTGAAGCAGGGAATGCTGCTGCTAAAGCATCCTTGAGAAGCACAGGGATGTAAGAACAATCATGAGAAGTGTGAGGTATCTCAGATGAGATGGCATTGACAACCCTCTCCAATCACCTAGCACCCTCTCTGAAATGCAGCCCCTAAACCATGGGGAACAAAATCCCAAGGGGAGAATTTGTTGCATCATGCAAAGGTTCATACAAATTCCAGGAGGAATGTAGAGATAACACTGCAGTCTGTACAACCAAACAACAATCTTCAACCACAAGGTGATTGTGGTACAGACTCAGGATGCAGTGTCTGGTTATCTGGGCAGATGTGGATGCACTGCACATCCAGGCAAACACTGTAGAGGCAGAGTTTGGGGTCACAGCACCCTTGTGTCTGTCAGGTACAGCTCTTCCTGACCCTGTCCCTAACAGCACTGGCTGCAGGGCAGGGCACAGTCCCTCTCACCTCTAGTCGGAGGATCTTCTCGATGATGCCAATCCTCTCGGCCTTGAAATTCAGTGTCACTTCAAACTCTGAGCCGGGATCAACGATGCCGTTATCTTGTGACAAGGAGAAGGCCTCAAAAAGGTCATCCAGCCCACTGAACTGCCAGGCCATGGGCAGTAGGGTGTCGTTTCTCAAGACCAAGGTCCTGCTGTCAGTCCTGCAGAGACAGGAAGGCACTTGGCATTAGCTGCTGGATGGTCACACCAGCCTCACCACTGAATGCAACTCGGAGCAGCTCCATCCATGCCCTGTCACAAGCCTTGGAGTGCTTGTGGGATGACTGACCTGTGCAGAAGCAGCTTGTCAAAAGACAGCTTCAGGGGGCTGACCTCCAGCTTCACGTGCACCCCATGGCAGCAGAAGCTGAAGACCACTGGGTCTGGGTTCTTCTCAATGCAGCAGATGAGTTTGTCTTCCAGCAAGCCAGGGGAAGTGGGGTATGCCCAAATGGTCAGCTCCTGGACGTGGCCCCACAGAAAGAAATACAAAGAGCACTGTGCATGAGCAGGAGGAGAAGCTCTTGGGCACTTCTACAGTGCCTGCTCTACCTGCCCTTCTCCTACCTGCTTCTCCTTTGGTTTCAGTGACATTCTGGGAGGGTTCAAAAGGAACGTGTCTGCTTTTCCATAATTCTCAAAGGAGAACTGGACCTCTACATCCATGGGGGAGTTGTTGAGGATGGTTATATTCTCTGAGTTGCCAGGACAGTTCTGGACCTTGTACCTGTCCACAAAAGGGGAAAAGGCTGCAGAGGAGACTGTTGCCTTTGCCATACGTCAAGGAGCGCACCATGTGCACCCAAAGAAGTGGTGCTGCAAGACCCAGTTCTAACAAATAAATGAGGGAAATGGATCCCTGTCAGGGGCATGGACACGTGCTTGTCCTTGCCTTACTTTGATGCCTTCCCCTGGACTTGGTGCCTCCACCCCAGAAGCCTGATGATGCTCAGGCCACTTCAAGAGATTTTAATACAATGTAAATTCAAAGGCGCCTAGAAAAGCAACAATACACCAGGTACATGGGTTCTTTCCCCTTCTTTCTTGGGGTGCCTTCCCTGCAGGGTATAAAGAAAGGCTGTTGGATAAAGAGTTTAGCTAATCTCTTTTATAAAAATCATGAAACTGCTTTGGATTTCATGGGTTAGCTCAAAGTCTGAGAAAGAAATGGAAAGCATCATTTCCCAAGAGGAATGCAAAAAGATAACAAATGACCCTTCTCTCAGGTGTGGAAATTATTTTGGAGTGAAAGGGTTGAAAAGGAAAACAGAAATCCCAGTCCATCCATCAACCTGGCTAAAGATTATATGTTTTTTTAAACTATTTCCATTTAATTTCCTTTGGCTGCCAAAATAGACCTAGCCCTCCCAAGCTCCCATGGAGACAAGAACTTCATGTTAAATTTTATTAAAAAACAGGTGACAGTAAAAGTAGAAATACACAATAGTTTCAATGACAATATGTTTAGGCAGACTTTAGCCAGCAGAGAGGATGCAATGTCATTACAGGAAATTCCTGCTGTACATTCTCCCTGACATCAACTGGCAGGTCAACCATAAAATCTTATTAATAATTACAGATTAATGAAAGATTTACAAAACCATCTACAGAATAATTGCTTGATCAGGCTACCTGCAGAGCTCAAAGCACTTCAGAAAAGTTCAAAAGCTTCAAAAGCTGAGATATGGAGGGGACAGAAGTCACCTTTGGACTGGCAGCAGCATGTGGCTCTGGCCACCAAGGCACCCACCGGGTAGGCAAAACAGCTCCTCCAAGGCTCGTTTGCCTCTTATCTTCTCAAGTTCACACATCTGTGGTCCTTCAAAGCCATGTGTCTCCTAGGACTCTGCCAGGGACTGCCCTGGATTGTGCCACCAGGACAGCATGTCTCTCCAAGCATGTCCAGAAAGGTACAAGGCCCAGCAGGGAGCACATACCACTCTCTTGATTTCCCACACAGCAGAGGTCCAAAGTGGAATTGCTTTGTGCTCTCAACATATTCCTTGAAGATGATTTCATCTGCCTCCATGGTCTCCCTGCACTTTGGAAAAACCCGCCTGGGCAGAAAAAGTGGGGAAGAAGGAGCTATGAGATGCTCTAAGAAGGAAATGTAGTCAGAAAGCCATAACCCTTCCTGGTGGCTGAGGTACCATCTGCCTTCCCAGCTGCCAGCACAGGAAGAGATGCTGGGCAACCTCAGGCAGCACGATCTGTCCAGGCCAGAAGCCCCAAGGGGCAGCCTTGGCTGTGAGTGCAGAGGGAGAGTGGGAGGCTACCAGGGGCCAACTTTACCGTGGGTTCTGGATGATGCTGGGGTACAGGCCGGTGCCACTGCAGGGCAGCTCGTACTGGCGCTTTGACTCCACAAGCTCAAACCTCAATGTCTGCTCAAACTTCCCTGGCTTTCTGGGGGAGAAGTGGACCTTCAGTTCCACCTCACCGTGGCTAGGCACTATCCACCGGTACCGTTTCAGCCTGGCAATTAAAGAAAGGGCTTCAGATATTGCTAAGGAGCAAATGACACAAGGAGGGTGCACTGGCCATCCCATGGAGGCACTGGCACAGGGTCGCTGTGCAGCTGGAGATGATGCACTGTATTTAGCAAGAGGACCAAGAAGCAGATGCATCACCTGCTCCCGTGTGGCTCACCTGAGGAATTCTGTGGGGATTGAGGCTCTTTTCAGCACACTTTTGCATCTTGTTGCACAGGAATCCTGGGGACTTTCTGTTCCCTGTGTGGAGATCTGTTTCTCTTTTGGAGAGCTGTCTCTGCTGGCCGCTTTACCTGTCTTTGGTCGGCCCGCAGCAGAACCGCCCTTCGCATCTGGGGCCTTGGCCTAAGGGGAGAGAGACAAGGGAGGGAGAGGTGAGACATCCCCTGAGACATCCCCATCCTGGAAAGCAAAGTGGGTGTTTGGTAACCAATGGAAGAGACAATAAATAAGTCAGTCCACGTGCCCAGGGACTTGGTCTTTCTTATTGGTGTTTGTTTTACCTAGGACACCCCTTCTCACTCAGAACTCTCTCCTCAAAGGAAGTTAATGGTTTTAGGTGATTTTTTCCCCCTCATCTTACAGAACTTCTCTGTATCCCTCAGAGCTGTCTCTTTTGTCCCCTCCCTGACAGAAAGGAGACCTGCAGACACGGGGCCCCATCACATCTTCACTACCTCTCTGCAATGATCCTTCTCCATCCAGCCTGTCCCCCATGCCCCCATCTAGCCTGGTCCCCGCCCTGGCACCTTCAGTGCCAGCACCACTGCAGCACCCACCAGCTTGTCTTCCATAGCAGCACCTTTCGGTGCAGCAACGGTGAAGGGCTTCACATGCTCTGCAGAGCCCAACCGCTCCTCTGGGTAGCTGACTACAGAGAAGACAGCAGCAGGGGGAAGGGGAGGCCCTTCGGGATGCAGTCCCAGATATCTCAGCATCTAAAACAGAAGAGAAAATCCTGTTTATACTTCTCTCACCTTCATCCCCTTTGAAAGCACTGAGCTTTTGGCAATGAGGTTTTTGATTTATATGAAATACAAGTACTTTGTTATGCCCAGTGGGGTGAGCAGGCTCCAGAGCAGAGGCAAGAGCTACAAAAAGGACGGGGAGAGAAACCTCTCCTAAGTGACTCAGCTGAAGAAAACAATGACCATGAGCTGCCCTGTCCTGGGACCGCTTAGAATGATTTCCAGGTTGGGAAACTCTGAACAGATGGGATACTTGTACACAGAGCACTCCCACTTTCTGCCCACTTAGGGATGGTGATAACCTCCCCATCCACACAGATGCTAGAGAGTTACTGTGGAATGTCATCAGGGGCGCGGACAAGGCTCTGTGCCATTATCACTGGGGGTACACAATGCTCTAGGGCCCAAGACCACAGCAAGCTCAAAATCTGAGCCTTGCAAGATTTTACCTCGTCTTTCGTTGGCAGCCTCCCATCCCTCAGGATCTCGCTAAACATGGCCTTCGGATCTGTGACCTGGATGTCCAAGCACGGCACCTTGACATGCTTGTCTCTGACTCCTTCTTCTGCAACTTCACTTTGTGTCTCTAGCTGAGATGATTGAAGACTCCTTTGGCCTCCACTTTTTTGTTCAGGCTTCTTCTCCGCCTTTTCCTGAGGCTTATTGGTCTTCTGACCTTTGTTTTCAGCTGAAGACTGGGATGTGTTTCCGTTTTGGATTACAGGTAACTGCACAGTACCCTGAACCCTGTCAAAGTAGGTGAGAACCTGTGCAATGTCCCGCTGCGATAGCTCATAGATCTGAAACCTCTGGATCAAGTTCTTATCCATCTCAGCGGGGTACTCTGGGATTTCGGCTTCCCCCTTGTCAGGGGCTTTGGTTTCCCCCTTCCCAGGGGCTCTGGTATCCCCCTTCTTTGGGGCTTTGGGTTCCCCCTTCTCTGGGGTTTTGGTTTCCCCCTTCTTTGGGGCTTCAGGCTTCCCCTTCTCAGGGGCTTCGAGTTCCCCCTTCCCTGTGGCTTTGGGTTCCCGCTTCTCAGGGACTTCATGTTCTCTCTTCCCAGGGGCTTTGGTTTCCCCCTTCTCTGGGGCTTTGGGTACCCCCCTCTTTGCGGCTTTGGGTTCCCGCTTCCCAGGGGCTTTGGGTTCCCCCTTCTTTGAAGCTTTGGTTTTCCCCTTCTCTGAACCTTTGGGTTCCCCCTTCTCTGGGGCTTTGGGTTCCTCCTCTTCTGGGGATTTGGTTTCCTCCTCTAGGATTTCGGTTATCTCATCCTCTAGAATTTTGTTTATCGCATCCTCTAGCATTTTGGTTATCTCATCCTCTAGGTTTTTGGTTTCTCTCTCCTCTGGGGCTTTGGGTACCCCCTTCTCTGGAGATTTGATTTCCTTCTTCTCCAGGGCTTTGGTTTCCTTCTTCTCCAGGGCTTTGGCTTCCATCTTATCTGGAGGCTTGGTTTTCTTCTCTGGAGATTTGCTTTCCTTCTTCTCTGGTTTTTCAGGCTCCTTCCCCAAGGAGACAAGCTTCTTTTGCTTCTTCTGCCTCTCTTCCTCCTTCTGCCTCTCTTCCTCCTTCTGCCTCTCTTCCTCCTCTAAGGCTTTTGCCTCCTCCTCAAGCTTTTGAGCCAGCTGCTTCAGCTCCCTTCAGCAAACAAAATAAAAAACATCTCTGAGACTCACTACCACAAACCTGGGCTCACTAGTCCTGGCTGGCCCTGCACTTTATTCCTTGGCCCTGAGGCCAGGCAGAACCGCGAGGCCATTCCCCCGCATTTTCCTCAACCCACAGAGGTTGGGAACATCCCAAGTGAATTGTGGAAGGGGACCTCTAGGACCAGCCAAACCTAAGCCTTGCCGTTATAAGGTCTCAACTGTGCAACCTCCCTCTTAAGGCACACCCAGACACCTCCAGCCCACTGCCCAAGGCTGATCCACCAGCTCTCTGCACTGATGCCTGGAAACGTCCTTTGCCTCTTGATTTCCCAGTTTAAACCACATCCCAAATTGCTAACATCTGCTTGTCCCTCCTACAATTCTTTCTCAATTCATTCAGCCCCCTTCTCCCTGGGCATAGCACGCTCCTTAATAAGAATAATCCTATCAGTCAGAAAGCAAAGGTTGTAGGAACTTCTCTCCTGTAAGACAGACTCTTGACAGCCAGATTTCCTGCTGGATCCTAGCTGTGACCAAGGCAAACGAGTGCTATCTGGCATGGAAATGATTTGAAGCAGCCTCATCCAGCTCCTCCCCATGAAACCAACTTCAACCTGAGCTGAAAGAAGTCCTGATACACAGGCTTGCTTCAAGCAGCATCACCTCCCAGCTCTACACTCTTGCTGTGTGTCCTGAGCTGGGCTGCCTTGCTGGAGCAGAGCTTGCCTACTTCTGCAGCTGCAAGGAAGCCTAAATCACATCAGCTTTTATGGGTGGTGTCCCACCACAAGGAGAACTGTGGCAGATCAGCATTGCATAGACTTTATCCGTAGCAGGACCAGGACCCAAATCAAGTGTTTGCCTATGCCCCACACCTGCCCGTACCACCATCCCACTGTTTTGGTGAAGAAAAAGATGATGAAGAAGGTGCAAATCAAAATCATAGACTTAAAGACACTTCTACAGGCAGTGCCAAGGCAAGCCCCACAGCCCAGCTCCCTGCAGGCAGCATCTAAACCAGGAGTGCTCACCAATAAAATAGAGATGTTCTATCTCAACAGAAGAAGGTTCTTCCTCTTTTGAGAGCCAGGGAGCTAAGAGTGGCCATCGCTGTGTTGCTTGTGGCCTTTGCTATCAAACACCTCTGAGCTCAGTCCTTGGAGCAGGGCAACCCTTCAGGGACACTACCCTGAGCAGTAACTCATGGAAGGCTTACTCACCTCTCACTCCGTAGATGCTTCCTTCCCTGGATTATTTTATCCACTAGAGCTTTCTTCTCCTCAGGAAGGGCATAATACTCATCATCATCCATTTTCAAGATATGTCCCACATTCCTCTGAAAAGCTTTTTTGCGCTGCAGTTCTTTAGCACAAACCAGAGGAGAAACCATGAGCGATTCCAAGCAGAGCTGGGTGCTCTGGGTCAGCTGCAAGGATTCACAGCTTTTCCCAACCTAGCCTATCATATCAGGAGATGTTGGGAGCTCATATGCCTGCTGCAAAATTCAGACAATCCCCCAACTATGACTGGGCAGTGAGTTCCTGTGCTTTGCCTGGCATAAGTGCACCAAGGCTGAGGACAGTCATTTGTTACTGAGCTACAGCAGCTTGCACTTGTGCTCAAGCTTTAATGTTAGAGATTAGGGAAAGTCTTAAAAATTCACATCTCCTGCAACTCTGAGTTCTGTTTACGCTTGTAAGAGTCTGCCTGACCAGTATTCCAGGTCAGGCAACCATCGCCGAAGAGGGGCTGTATCCCAACCCTAAACCTTGGGGGGCATTTGTTTAAGTTGTGGTGACCCCCAAAAAAATTTTCAGGGTTATGAGATTGCCTATGTTAATACATCATACATATTCCATACTCATTTCCCACTTAATTATCGTCACTCCCAGTTCTTAGAATGTTCTCCCTTCCTTGTATCCCCATTGGTCCTCAGCTGAAGCAGTGTTCCACCCAACCTACCCCATTGAACCCTACCTTCCCTTGCTCTGCCTCTGCACCACTTTCCCCTGTACCCATTGGAACCTAACCTCAACTCCACCCCCTCTCTTGCCCCACATTTATACTCTGGACCTCCCTTAATCTTGGTCTTCGACCACTGGCTCCTGAAGAAATCTCATCCCCTTGGTTAATACATATATTCAGATTTTTAGGCCTTGTCCCACATTTACCTTCATTATTATTAAAGTGCTTTATGTTACTAAGTCATATTGCTCTTCTTTTATTTTTGCCCTAATATCTGCAAACCCTAAAAGAGATTGTCGGGAACCACCCTCAACCCCAATATACACTGAGGCAGAAGGTGGAAAGATTAATAAAAACGTTTCTTCCAAGCTCTGCTGCAAATCCAGATACACAGAGATAAGGCTGAGGGCTTGACAAAAAAGATTTGAGAGGGAAGGAGATATCTCACCTTCCTTCTCTCTTTTAGCTTCCCTCTTCTTTCTTTCATTTTCTTCCTTAGTTATCCAAGAAGCACAATCCTGATGCAGGTTCACCATATAGATATGATGACGATTCTTGACAGCTTTGAATACACAGAGCAGAGAAGATTCCAGGCGGCTTGCAAAGAGGCTCTCCAAGCCATCAAAGACCACTCCCTTGTAGCAGTCTTCACGCTGTGAATAAAGGGAAGAGCAAGTCAGCCATTGCACACAGGGCGCTCGCAGCTGGACAGTAAACCCAGATGTCACAGGGCACCAGCTATCCTTGTTCCAAGTGCATTAGCTAAGACCAATTTGGATATGTCCTTAGGCCCTACCAACTAAGGGCATGTGCAGTTTCCCCCAGGGTTCCCTGCACACAGTCCAGGATGCTCCAACAGCATGGACAGACCTCCTCCTCCTCCTCTCCGAGTCATACCTCACTGCCTGTCTCTCCAGAGCAGGAATGTCTTCTTTTCCCCCACCCCACAAACCTTCAGCCTCTCACAGAGGATGTCCACCAGCAGGTCCTCAGGCAGCACACAGCTCAAGCAGTTCAGCTCTTCCCTACGACTGCTGATGATGTTCAGCTGCTGCGGCGCAGGAGCAGTGGAAACTGTGAACTGGAATGTGGACCATTTTAAGGAAAATAAACCATGGTGGAAAGCCCTGAACAACTCCCACTGCTGGTCTTGGAGCTGGGGCTCCTCACTAGTGGAGACTAGAACAATCCTACACTGCAGGCTGCGGGGGCCCCAGGGGATGGTCCTGGAGGACCCATGCCTTGGCCAGCAGAGACCCAAGCTTGCAAGCCTCCAGTGCAGCCTCCCAGAACTTTGGTCACTGCCTGCAGCCACACTAGCCAGGACTACACTTCACCAGCAAACCACTGAGAACCAGGGCAGCACATTCCCAGCCCAAGTCATATCCAGCCTACCAGCTGGGCTTGGCACTATGGACTCACATACCAGACCTGGTTGGCACACAGCCTCCACTGTAACCAGCCCCTGTCCCTCTCAAACACAATGCAAAGGTCCAGGCATCAGCCAGGGCAGATCGTGTTTACCTTTTTGTCGAGTTTGCTGGCTGGCTCCTTCCTCTTTTGTGCTGAAGGAGACTTGCCTTTGGCATTCTTGTTTTTTTCCCCAGAGGCTAGTTTATTCTTGTTCTGATCAGTGAGCTGAGACTTTATTCCTGCACAGGGGACAGATGGTTCAGGGGGTCTTTGAAAAGCAAGTAGGAAACCTTTCCCCATGATGGGCACAACCTTGGGCCCTGGAAGGAGCATGGCACTTTTCCCCCAGTCTGCAGGGCAGCACTGTTTCCCAGAAGCAACTTCTTCCCTGCTTCTCTTACCAGCATGGTAAAGCACGCCATCCCACACTTGATTTCAAAGCCAGCACTATGTCCGTCCTAACAACTGGCCATGCAGGTGACACTGCTTGCACAGCAGTTCCCCTACAGATCAAGCCAAAGATTTGTCCTCCAGGACCATTTTTTCATACACTGCATCCATCCTGCATTCTCATGTGGAGACCTGCAGCCCTACCCCACTTGCATCATCTGTCTCCACTGAAGCTAAATCCTCCTTGTGGGAAAACCCCAGCTGGGACCCAGACTCTTCTTCCTTCCACCAGCTCCCAACCCAGCCAGGTTCAAAACTGAGCAATGCAAAACTTCCCCTGCTGCAGCGCATGTTTATTTTATTTTATTGTATTCAGTTTATTGTTATAATAGTTTCTTCCTATGTTCTCCTATGCTTTCCCCAGTTGATCTGTCCCTAAACTGTATCCAGCCCTGAAACTACCTCATTTGCCATTCCCTGCTCCTTGTCCACCATTGTAGCCCTGCCCCTTGTTCCAGCCCCTTTGTTGTCCATCACTGTAACCCCACCCCTTTTCCAGCACCTTCCTTGTCAGTCTTACCCCGGGCCAATCCCTAGTTGTTCCACCCCTTTGGAAATCCCCTATTATTCGATGTCCCATTGGTCCATGTGACCCTTTCTCCTCCCCCTGCTTCCCTCATTGGTTGTAACCCTGTAAAACCCTGCCCTCCACTCCTTCCCTAGGGATCCCTTATTGGTCAGTTGTTCGTATCCACCCTCTAATCTATCCTGAGCACACGAGTGCTCGGGGCTCTGTGGCCCTGGACCCTCCAAGTTCGATAAGCTCTTTGAAACCCCAGAAGCAGAGAGCCTTCATGGCCTCCTTTACCCAGTCCTTGACGTGGGCCACACCGAAGAGCTGCCAGCTCTTAGGGTTCTGTTCTGGGAAATGTCACCCCGGGGCAGTTCCCAGCATGGCGCCGGTGTGCTCCAAAGAGCTAGCCTGGGCTCCAGCAGCCCGTGTCATTCCCCCTGCACTGAGCCAGGTCTGCCTCACCCTGCAGAGCTCAGGGTACCAACTGCCCAGTGAGTTCATTAAAGTCTCCAGTGTCACAGGGAGAACAGCCCAACACACACGAGATGTGTACCCTGGCAGTGGGCACAGGTAAATGTTTGGAGAAAAGAGTTCATCTGTAGCATGTCACTCATTGGAAATTTCTCTGGGAGGCTGTCCTTTCCTTCCTCTCGTTTGCAAGGTTACAGTCATAGTCAGTCCTCTAGTGCTTAATCAGCCACTGCAGAAGGCTTTTTGCTTGTTAAAGTGTGCAGCTGTTCTGCCTGCTGCCCATGAGGAGCAAGCTCGATTCAGCTTAGAGGAAATATATTTGGGAAAGAGACAGATGTACTTCACCACTCCTAGAAAAACAAACATGTGCCAAGAATGGTGGCAAATGGGCTATGAAAGAACCCCTGACTGTGCCCTTAAAATTTATTTCTGTTTTTGTTTTTGGACAGGTCAGAGATCTGACTTCACCCCTGTTCCCTAAGAGACATAAGGATTAAAAAACTGCTCTGAGTAAGCAGAAGTGGAAAGTCATGGTGGGTTTCTCAAGCACTGACTCTGAGTGCAGCATTTCTCCTCACCAGCATTACCTTCATCTTCACTTTTCAGCTCCATGGCAGCGTTGGTGCAAAGCTCCCGGGCACAGCACCCTGCTTTGCTCTGGTCATTGGCAATGGCCTCTTTCACCACGGTGTCAATGGACAAGTGCGCAGCGTCGTAATAGTGACACAAGGCTGCTGCTACCTCTGTCTTTCCTGAGAGAGAGAGGAGGACTGCTTGGGGACAGTTGCATATGAAGCATTACAGGGACAGGCCCTGGAAAAATCTTGAACAAGATTTCAAAGTTAAAAGGACAATGGGAAAGCAAGTGTTCCTCTGGGGAGGCCATGAGAGAGGCAGCTGGAGCGTGGGTACAAGCCCTGAATTCTAGAGCCCAGAGGGTCATCTCTACCTCCTGTTTAGCTGAGGACTTTGCCTTAAGCGCCATGCTCCACCAGGATGTGTTCCTCCTGCCTGACCCTCTCCCTGCAGCCCAAGGCTGCAGCTCACATACCTGTCTGGGGTGGCCCATGGATGATGACAACAATCCCTCTGTCCTGCTGTGCTTCACACCTGTCTGAAGATGAGTCAATGCCCAGGTGCCGCATGACAGCCCGAGACACAGGATTCCCAGTCACTTCCACCATGGGCTCAGGAGAGGGTGTGACAGCCCCGTGATAAACTGCAGTGCAAAACCAGGGGAAAAAGTCAGCCTCCTGCCTACTTTTGATCCTCATCATCCTCCCCATCTCCTCAGATCCCAGGAAAGGAGACTTGGTGAAAGCAACATGAGCTTGTTCTTTTGTTGCTAGGAAGGTGCAAATAGTAGACCTGGTCCTACTGTCTGAAGAACTCAAACAATCCTAGTCTTAGTGGCTAGGGGACACAAGGGAATATCCCAGTTATTTCCCCAGTCTGTGGCAGGCAGATAGGAGCTTGCTTTGGCTACACTTAGGGTTGGTAGAGGATGCCACAGCCCTTCACCCAAAAGTTCCTCCACCAAGCTGGGGAGCAGACAGCTGCTGAGAGCATGGGCTTTCCCTGGAAAACAAGGTGGCAGAGATTTCAGGTGTGTGGGCTGGACTCCCTGCTGTGACCACAATCAAGACAGACACCGCCAAACCCTCGCTGTTTTTCTGACCTGGTGCTGCCTTGTCCATGGCCTCAGCCTCAGCCTCAGCTGTGGCCTTGGTCTCTGCCATGGCCCTGAGCTCTGCCTGTTGAGCTTTCAGCCTCTTCTGTGCTTCATAGTCATCCAGCACCTCTGGGGGCAGTGTCCCACCCACGGCACGTGGAGGCATCAAAAAGTTCTTTTGGTACTCAGACCCCACTGCCATCCGCAGGATCTGTGCACGTAGGGAAGAGAAACCATACGCAAGATTCCTTTTCTCACTTCTCATCACACACACTCAACAAACCCATTTTGTGTCTCCTCCCTTCCTCCCAACAACATAAACTATTTAAGTCCTCCCACAGCACATCAGCAGAGTTGGCTTTGCCCTGGGAATTGCCTCCATCTCCCTGGCACAAGCCTGGGAATGCTGGAGTGCTGTGAAGCTTGGGCAGCGTGTCTGTGGGGACCAGACCTGCCTTCTCACCTTCTCCTCCTCAAGGTATTGCTCATCAAAATCCAGTGAGTAAAACTCAACAGGGAAGTTGCATGGGTTCTTCACCACCACTGTGGTGTCCACCCCATCACTGTTCACCAGCACCCATTCCATCTTTAGTGCTGGGGGGCTGAACTCCAACCGTGCCTCCAGACCTTGTCCTGAGAGGTGCAGCTTTAAGCGATGTCTGCTGTCACAAATGTAAAGCTTCAGCTCATTCTTGTAAGACCTCTGAAAAGAGAAAAGTGCAGAAAATTTATCCATGAAATCCCATGTGACAGGACCCCAAATACAATGCTTGCCCCAAGGTCAGGCTGTTAATCAGTCCCTCCAAGATGAATGGAAACCAGGTATCATTTACTTATGCTAGAGAGTACAGCATCTGTGTCCTGGGTCTGAGTAACTGGGATGAATCCTAGTGTGCACTCTAACTGGGTATTTGGGTATCAGATGGATGTACAATAGACTGTCAGGAGTTTCACCTAGTCATGCAGGAGTACAATGCTCATGAGAAGGGCCCTCGGGGTTACAGTGTCCAGACACATTCCTGGCACTGCTGCATCAGGCAAACGCCAGCTCCAGGAGAGAAGCAAATGAGTTCTTGCTGGCTAGAAACAAGGGTCATCTTCTTTGCTTAGTGTTTGGCTCTGGTCAAAGCCAGACACAAGATGGTTACATCTCTTGAGCAATTAAAGATCAGTGGGACTGTTAGCGGGCACAGGAGCCCCTTGTGTCCATACTGGAACACGCTGTCAGTCAGCAGCCACAGGCAAACTACTTTTGAGAATACTCCATCTTTTAAGTTGAATATCCAGCTGCATGGGAATGTGCAGGCAGGCCAGAGCCCCAGGGACTGCTGGCAGCACACCACTACAGGTGACTGTCCTGCTGTGCCCAGGAAGGTGTCTGGTGGCTGTTTTGTCTGTCAGTTCTGCAGTAGAATGAGCCTCGACTGGCCATTCCAGGATTATCCTCTGCAAGTGTGCAGCTGCTCTGCACCGAGTGTCGCAGCTGCAAATACAGCCAAACAAGGGAGAGGCTGAGGGGAGTTGGGCACATCCCCCCATGTGCCAGGAGGCAGCCACAGAGTTCTGATGCTCTCTGTGCAAGCTCCCTGTGGGCATTTCAAAGCACATCTCTCTCACAGGAGTGCTCTGTGAGGTGAACTGAGCCACACTGAGAACGGGGCTTGCAGAAACCTCCTTGTGAAAGCAGAGTTCATACCACACTCTCTGCACTAGGCCCTCATTTCCAGATAGCCCTGACAGGCCTCCTGTGCTGACACCTGCCAGTCTCACCTGCTCCTTGGGTGTAAACTGGATTTGCAAGTTCTGCCACTTTCCTGGATCAAGGGTTCCTTTGGAGGGTATCACTTCAAAGGGACAGGGCTCATCCTCCAGTGCCTGCTGCTTCCGACCCATAGCTGGTGTCGTGTATTTGCCTTGCTTGTACTGGGCACAGAAAAAAATCTCATGAGGGCACCTCAGTCTGTGAGGACAGAGCTTCAGTTCCTGTAGTGCTCTGAGACACTGATACGGTGCTGAGAGCACCCACAGCCAAACCAAATGTGGCCCCCATAGCCTGGAGCTGGGGGGAAAACCTGTAGACAGGCAGGCAGATGGGGAACTACTGTCCTCAGAGGAAGAAGAATGGGTGAAGATGGCAGAAAAGCAAAGCATTAGCTAATGGAACAGGTCCAGGCAAACCAGTCTTGATCTAGACCCTCAGAAGCTTCCTCAAACATGCTGTAGATCCAAGTGCTCAGGCAGCCACAGGACGAAAAAGGACAAGAGACACAAAGAAAACCCAACCAAGAAGTTACATGTTTAATGTCGCCTGTGCTTTACCTTCGTAACAGGCTCGACGCCCTTAATGAACCATTTGCAGGGTACTTGGAACCTGTTGTAGAGCCGGACTGTTTCAATCTGGCACTGTCCAACGAGGATATCAGAGAATTGCAAAGTGTTCTTGGAGAGGCTGAGTGACAGTTCCAACACAGCGGCACGGAGGCGGATTTTATATGTGGGGCCTTTTGCCACCTGGAGAAGGACAGAGAAGTCAGCAGAGGGTGCAGGTGACATCTGCTGCTGTGCCCAGCCTGCTGCCTGCCCCAAGAGCTGTGGTACCTCTATGGGCAGCAGCACATCCATGCCACCCTCTGCCCGGTGAGCACTCTCAAAGCACACTTCAAGCATTCTGGTCTGGAGGGGGGGCAGGCCCTGCACCTGGTCCGGATTCACTTTGAAACCTTGAACAAATGAAAACAAAACAGCTGAGATACATGAGAAACATGAAATGTGTCATAAGCATGTTAAGGCCTTAAGGTGTCCTGGCTGAGAGGTCTGGGAAAAACCCCGTGCCATGCTGTGTGAGAATTCAACTAGAGAGCAGAACTGCTAGTACTGCTCAGCTTGTCACTACCGATGTGGATCTGTTAGCCGTAGTAGGCCGCAAGCCTTGGCAGGAGTGAGTAGGCCAAGCCTTGGCAGAAGAAAGCGGGATTTTGGAGAAGGAATGCAAAAGGTAAGAAGGTGCTCAGTACAGAGTGCTTAGTATGTAGTTTCTATGGGGATTTGCGAGAAATATTGTATCTACCTTGGTAGCTGAAACGAGGCCCAGATTGAGCAATGTTATCTAGTTACAATTAAGCAATATACCTTAGTTACACAAATATTATTGGTGCACTATTTTTAGTAACAATAGAAAAAGTATATAAACTTTGCTTTGTGAATCAATAAACGGCTTCATGGCTCCTTGCAAATCGTGAAGACCCCGTCCCTTCTTTTCCACTGCCCTCAATGCTGTGACCTGGACAAAAACTTAAGGGTGCGCCTGAACACCCGTCAGACACAGTGAGCCACTGTGTGATGGAAATGCAGCCTTGCTTCAAGGCCTCTTTTGGAAGCCTCTTTTGATCCACCAGAGGATCTCACAGGCTGTTTCCTCAATAAAGGCTGAATACAAGTGCTGTGATAGTGTGAACTCCAAACAAAGCACTTCCAAAACACAGCAGACCCCGCTGGTTTGCAAAACAAGCCCTCAGAGTGCCCAGAGGGACCTGATGATCATGGGAGCCAAGGGCAGAAGATGCTGAGAGGTGACCAGGGTGGTGAGCTCATCTGGCCCCTGCACTGAAGCATTAGGGCCATCACAGGCAGTCCAGGTCCCTGGACATGGCTAGCCAGGAGAATTCTGCTCTAAAGCTCCCAGCAGGTGCACTAGGAAGAAAAAGCACAAATACCTCACCAAGTTCAGTGGCTTAAGCTAATCTGTCTGAGACACCTCCTTCAAGCCCACAGGAAGTGTCTCCAGCACTGCTTACCTGTGTTCTGCAGGGCAGATATATCAGCCTGGAAGGACACTGGGATCTGCCCAGGGTTGGTGATCACCAGAGTGCGTGTCTCAGTGTTACCCTTAAGGACAGTGCCCATGTCCAGGACATACTCAGGCAGCTTAACTCTGCAAGGAGGAGTAAGGACAGTCCTTAAAACACAGCCTGGCTACATGTCCAAGTAGATGGAGGATACAAATAAAGTGGTCAGTTCTTTATTCACTGCTGTAAAAACTCAGCTCAAGCCCATGAAACCCATGGCCTGATCACCTGGCAATGACTTTGAGAAGTCAGAAGGAGTGCAGGTCCTAGGTTTTATCAGCTACTAATGGTACCTGAAAATAAAATTTGTTTCAAATGGACCCTGGCCACAGCTCCTCTGCCATGAAAAGACAGTATAGGTGAGTACACTGAGCCTCCACTGGTCTCAATGAAACTGCTTAATCTGGTGCACAGCCTGAGCCTGAAATTGCTTTGGGGCCTAGGAATAAGATTTGCCTGCACAGGAAGTCTTCACTGCTCTGCAGCCAGTTCACATGATCTGTTCTGCAGAGCAACTTCTTTCTGAATTGAAGCGTCCTGTACTTGTGCTGCATCATGATGGTGTAAAGGGACAGATCAAGTTACCTAGATAAGCCCTGCAACCCCACCAGGATTTGAGCCATCTGATTTTGGGTTTTAAAGGGTTTGCTGACATGTGCAGTTCCCTTCTGTTTTTTGTTGAGTGTGCTCTGTTGTCTGGAACCAAGACATCATCTGGGAGTTGTCTCTTTGAGAGCCTAATGAGCAGGGACAGAATTTATGCTGTCTGGAAGGGCTTGAAGGTCTGCACTGGGTCCCCTCAGCTCTGGGAGCAGAACCCCACACCTGTGGGGAGCTGAGCAGTCCAAAGCTCAGCATGGTGTGGGAGAAGGGAGGACACTCTGCTGCTCACATCAAGTGTGTCACAGCCACCAGGACCACTCCCTTTCTGAAGTCCAGGCTATTCCCAGCTCTGCAGACACAAGGAGTTCTCAGGACAAGGGGACATTGCTGGGTGTTCCTCATGGGGCACCTGGAGATGGGGATGGGAGTCCCTACTCACTTGACAAGATTCTGGCACAGCTTCTTGTTTGGGAACCTGCTTTTTGAGCGATGGGATTGCAACTTTCTCTGCAGCTCCAGAGCAGGCTTCCTTACCAGGTTCATCACCAACTCCATCTGCAGCTGAATATTTGACTGAGGAAAGAGAAGACAGTGCCTGGTTAGCAAAGGTCTTTCTCAAGGTTTGCATCTGAGAAAGGATCCCACCCTGCTCTTGTTGAGAGGGGTTGTAGGGTCCTCCTGTCTGGCTGCTCAGTGTCGGTGACGCCTCCTGCTCTCTTAGCCAGAATCTCATCTCCACAGATGTAACTTCCAGCATCTTCACCTGCCCAGCCACTGTTAGCAAAGTTTGCCTGATCTGGCCAGGCAGACAAACCAGGAACCTTCCAGAGCTCCAGATACTTGCCTGCCCCCAGCCAGTACCAAGGCACCTTGGACAGAAGCTGTCTTGAAAGGGAACCGTGACCAAGCTGGTGCCTCTGGGAGATGAGCACCACCAGCACAGTCCTAGGGCACAATCAAGCAGCTGCTGCTCAGGTCTGTAAATCTGGCAGGGCTTGGGTTGGGACCAACAAACTCCCCAGCAACGACCTGCATCTCCTTCAAAGCACCATCAACTCCTTCCCTTGAGCATGGCCTTCAGGATCTCTCCCTGGGGTACCCAAGAAGCTGGTGCAACCCCAGAAGAGACCATGCCCAGAGTGGAAGCCCTAGGGGCAGTGCTGAGGTGACACATGGTTGTAAGTGGGCAGAGAGGTCCCAGGTGCCATCAGGGCACCAGGAAGGTACTGTGGGCTGCAAGGGGCTCAGGTGCCATGGAGATGGTGCCATGTGCCAAACAGGGCTGCAGCTGATCTTACTACAGTGCCAGAGCCAAGCACTTGGGGATTCCGGTTCTGAGTCTTCAAGGTCCGAGTCTTCGGGATCTGAGACTTCAAGGTCTTTGAGCTCCGAGTCTTCTTCTGAACAACTAATTTATTTCTCTGACTGTGTTGTTTCAGGGATTTTGCATGCTGTTTCAGTCGCTTCTTATATTTTTCATTTCCTGAAAAAAGAAAGCATCCACAATGAGAAGTGTGAGCAAAGTGCCAGTCCCATTTAAGCTGGGAAGTCCCTCCCTCCCAACACTGATTTCTTCCAGAAAGAAATCCTTCTTCCAGAAAGAAGCCATCTATACAAAGTGGATGCTGCTGCTCCTCTCTGAATCCTCATGTTTGCTCCCACTTACCTTCTTCCCTACAGAGGAGCACCTCATTGCCTGCAATGTTACACAAATGTAACCCTGCCAGAAGCCCTGCCAGCCTCTCTTACAGCTTTCCCAAGTCTTTCAGTCTAGCCATCGTCCTTCAGGACCCTGCCAGATCTGCTGGCAAGCTCTGCAGGACGGTTCCTGGGACAAAGACCACATGGGATCCTCTGCTCAAGACTCATAAAGCAACCAGAGGGCTTGAGTTGGCCTGGGAGTCCTGCAACCCTCCAGGCTTGGTGGAGGTGGGCATGAGCTACCCTATGTGCATATGGTAGGGAACAAAACCAGAGGGGCCCTTCCTAGGGGCAGATGGGAAGTGCCCACCTTCGATGTTCCAGGGTAGGTTCACACTGATCATGGGAAAGGATGCTTCTCCTTTCAGGTAGATATTATCTGGGTCCAGTTCTGCCACTTTAAGCTGGAAAGTCCTGCTGAAGGGTCCTGGTACTCCTGGCATGTAAGAGAATTTCAGTACTTGCTTCTCACCACATGCAATGGAGCCCTGCAGGGATGGGAGAGGAGGGAGGGAATGCATCAGAGTGTTTGATGGGGGATGGCTCAGGGGACAGACAGGCTGAGAGGACAGGTTCTCATCTAGAAGGAACCATCACACCACATCATCTTCATGATAAATACATTACAGTGTTGACTTTTGCAATTGTTAAATACTATGTGTCTTTTAAATGTTGACTTTTGCAAAAGAAGTTTTGCTAAAGTTCAGAGTTCTTTTAATGTGAACATTTTGCTGTGTTGTGATACCAATGCTGGTGAAGAATTGATGTAATATTAACATTTAACCAATGAAAGAATGGAAACTTGTTGAATGTGTCAAAAATGACCACCACTGGGACAACTGCACACACTCCAAAAAAGGCAGGATGGAGGAGGAACTATATTAAAATGTTTGAATACATATAATCATTTGTAAATATGTTTGAGTCTAATGCAATACCCAGGGTATATAAAGGGTGTTCATGTGTTGACTGGTGTGCCTCTGGCTACAGCTAATGTGGCTAAGCATCCGGCACTGTTACTTCTGCTTTACTAACTTTGTCTCCTGTTGTCTCTTACTAAATTTTCTTTAAATTGTAACTGAGGAGTGGGCTTTGCTTTTCACACCTTCTGCATATTCCTTGTGCCTAAAAGGTCGAGCCTCGGACTTCGGGTTGGAGTGTGTTTCCCCAAGGTCTCATAAGGTTGCATCCCCAGCACAACCTCATGTGAGCACAGCTCTGCTGCTAATGGGGTTTGCCCTCTGCCAGCAAAAGCCCATCTCAATACAAAAAAGCTCTTTTGCTGCTGTGGAAGAGAAGTCCCTGCACTCAGCAGGGCCAGCACCTCCTCTCATCCCTTGTAGGATACAGGCATGAAGAAATGGGAAAGTCAGTCGGCTTCCTCTTCCCACTGCAAGGAGAGACAAAGGCAGGAGTGCTGCTTTGGCTCAAAGACATCCAGGCAGGACTGAGAACCTTGGACAGTGTTGGGATGCTGCTAATTTTTCTCTTTGCTCTTCCAGCCCTGCTGCTCCCTGGCCCCCTCACTGCCCCACAAAGCCGCTGCACAGCATCAAAGCTGGAGGAGGCAGGGAGTGCAAGCTAGTAAGGGATATGTAAGTGGTGCTTAGCACTGGCAGCGGGGAGGCAGAGCCAAGGACTGTGTATGTCCTGTGTGATCACACAGCCTGGCTAAGGTGACCCTCAGCAAAACTCCGGTGCCAGCACAGCCTGAGATCTCAGCCGTCAGGGTCCCCAGAGTCACTGTGAGGAACCAATTAAATTTTAATTTATGCCTCAGCGTATGTTATAAATCCACTTTCTGACATGGGGTGAAAAGTTACTATAGGAGCTGTACACGTGCTCGGACCCTTAACACACCCCACGTGTAAAGAAGGTTGCGAGGAGAAAATGCAGGCAGGCTCTGCCTCTGGGGGGCTGCAAGCGACCTCCCCCGTGGAGGTGGGCAGACCCCGAAGCCCGGCGAAATTGTGCCCATCTGACCAGTAGTCTTCCTAAAAGGGCTGAGTTATGGGAGGAATCTTAGCATACGAAAGAAGTCAACGCTGCCAGTTTTTCCCCTGCCATTTTTGGTTTTTTTGTTGGACTGGGACCACCTAGAGAGTCTGGCTCCCTGCAGAGCCACTCTCCCTGCCTGTCTACCCTGCTGTCGCCGCTTCCCCGCTCCCCATGGCACCCTAGTGCTGGGCTGTTTGCCCACGGGCGAGCCACGCCTGCCGCTGGCTGCGGGTCATGGCCAGTCCGCGGCAGGCACGCCCGCTCGGGGCGGCTGGCTGCACACACGCTCCGTGTGCGAGCAGGACACAGACAGAGCACCCAGGGTTACAGTAGCACCGCTCTGTCCCTGCCCTCTGCTACTCTCTCCGTTTCTCACTTTCTCTCTCTGCTCTTTTCTTTCCCCTTCTGGTCGGGACCATACCCTTTCTTTAACAATAAACACATTTCAGATATAATACTTGCTGCATTTGTGTCTCACCAAATCCAAGAAATCTATCAAAAAGAACTCTACTCTCCTTACAGAGGGAGAGGACAGTAACCAACAAACTTGTGTGTCTGCCCTGTGACAGCAGAGCCACCCACCAGCCAAGGCTATGGGGGAACCTATCAGGAGATCACTTGTTTGACCTTCTCTGCCCCCAGCAGAAATCAGTTACAGTCCTCTCTCATTGCTGGGTTTGGGGTTTTCCCCTCTAACTTTTCCCTCCCTTTTTTCCCTTTAACACTTCCGGGCCACCTGACACAGGGCTGGGGTCGGTCACTTGTGCTACTTACATGGGTGGGCTTGACCAGAAACACGCCAGGCAGATGTTGCTCTGCAGTGCTAAGGTTTAGCACCCAGTTGAATTCAATCTTGCCAGTGTTTGCCAGTGTAACGCTGCTGTGATGAATTTCATTAAACACCTGGAGAGAAGGCATAGGAGTGGGAAGTTACAGACCCAGGCCTGCTGCTGGGAATCTCCTTCCTCTCTCCTGGGGTTGAAAGCAGACACATCCTGGGAGCAGGGACCAGGGAGGAGATTTGGGCACTTGAGAACCTAAGGAATCCCCTGGCACAAGGCACCTGCACAGGACCAGGGAGCTCTGGCAGCACACAGAGGTGTGGTAACAACCATGTGAGGGCCAGTAATAAATGAACCAGGGGACACAGGCCCTCTGCACTCTGAGGGGTCACCAACAGTCAAGAGAAACAAAGACATCACTGAGACATCCCAGAAGAAAAGGCACCTACATGCAAGTATTGGCAAGCAACATACATGCAACAAAGGAGTCACAGGGCAACTCTAACAGGGCCAGCAGCTGGAAATATCTGTGGGCTTTCAACTGAAAGAGTGAAGTGGGGATTATTTGGGACAGTCTCTCCAACTATAGTGACTGGAAGCCCAACTTCTTCACTTGATTATTGTGCGGATTAAGCAAGAGCTTTAGACAAGAGGATCTCCTTGGGAGATCAGGCTCTAGGAGCAGATCAGCAAAGGGATGTCTCAGGGACATGCTCCTCAGAGCATCCCCACTGGGACCCTGCCTGCCCCAGGAGGCAGTATTAGGTACCCTGGAACAAAGGCATTCCCAAAGAGGCCATTTTAAACCAACTTGGATGCCGGATGTGTCCCTCAAATGTTGTAATTCTGAGTCCCAGAGCCAACAAAGGGGCTGGGAAGGGGAGGGAGCCCTGGACCAAGGTGGGCAGGAACCCGCTGGCTGTGGTTCCAAGGCAGGGAGCTGTGCCAGGGCACAAGTGTGGTACCTGAGAGCCACAGCTGATCTCCCGGAGGCTCAGGGAGTAGCTGATGCGTGAGGCCTCCCCAGTCAGCTTCACCTTGTAGGTTGGCCCTCCCTCCACGTGGCACAGCGCCGTGACATTGGCCATGGTGTTGAGGTGGCCAGAGAAGGTGAAGAACACCTTCTGTCTCTTTCCCGGCTGCAGCTTACCCAACTGCGGCAGGATACTGAAAGCCTGGAGGACAGGAGAAATTGATAGATTGAGTGTGGAAATGGATGCAGAAGAGCAGCTGTGCCTTGGAGTAAAGTACAGTCATAGCTGGAGGGGCCTGTTCTCCAAACACCAAGCCAGAATCACCCTAATCTCATGCTGTGTCCATGCCACTGACCAGTGGAGGGACCATGGGGAAAATCTCCCATACTCACTGATCAATACATTAATTAATACACTACACTAAAGTGAACTGGGATGTCTCTTGGCAGTAGAAATTCTCTCTGATGCCCAACTTGCCTTTAAAAAGCATTTCTTACTGTGTTTAGAAAAGGAGGAGACTCAGAGCTCTTGGAGCTCAGGGATCTCAGTGAAGGATTCCAGCCCAGCTCATCTGAGCCTTGAAGCTTTTCCCCTCGCTCTCTGATTTCTATGCTGCATTCTCAAGGTGCTACAGCAAAAGCTCCTCCACAGTGTCCTATGGACCACCTGATGAGGTCCAGGGGAAGCAATGCCCTCCATAGGTGCTGCACAGCGTCCTTGGGCAACCCTACAACATGTCCTGTACAGCCTTTCCAACAACTGGTTGCTTCAGCAGCACTTTGTGATGGGTCTGGAGGGATGTGAGGCCCCTCTGTGGGCAATGCTGAGGGCCACCAATGAGACTGGGAGTTAGAGCCCTGCTTGCCACACTGAAAATGTGGAAGTGAGACAGATTCCCTCTTACCTTCTCCACTTTGAGGGGAGGGTATGGTACATCTGTGGATAACCTGAATTTCTCCAAGTCTAGTGGGCAATGGCTTTCAGCAGTACATGGTGGCACCTGCAAAACAAGCCATTTTCTATGCTAGGAGGAAGAGACAGCCACTTTGCAAAGTCTCAGTTTATAAGACAGCTTCAGGACCACCACTGCAATACCAGCTCTCCGGTGAAAGCAGAGACCTGGAAACAGGTGGTCTGGCTGTATTGGGAAGAGGGCACATGGAGATGAGGACTCATCACAGCTTGCTCTGGGAAGGAAGCTGGAGGTCTTATCGTCATGATGCAGATAAAAGCCTCATCTTACATTGTGAAGAAAACATGGCAAAAACACCCCACACTCCACACAGGTCTGCAGTCTTCTCCAAAGAAAACTCTCCCATTTCTCCCTCCCACACACGCCATGTCCAGCCACCGGCCCTGCTGCCCAGCCCTCTCTCAGGGCACAGGACAGCAGGGCAGCAAAAAGGGAGGTCAGCACAAGCAGGACTTGTTGGTGGCAGGCTTGGGAGGCAACACAAGGAGTAGGTGTACAAGAAAATCTACCTCTGCTCCTAAAGGTTGGGCAAGATCCTGCAGTTCTTTCAGGGGTGAGGCTGTCTCCTCCCTTTTTATCATCTTGAAGCGTCTCAATTGAGATGACAAAGGCAAACAGGTTCTCTTCACCCTTGGTGGTTGGGGCTGGAACTTAGGTGGGTAAACCTCATGTCTGGAAAATAACATAATGACGAACAGGGACCTGCTGTGGGAAGAAGGGACACCTGCACGAGTAGCTCCTGGTCAAGATGCAGCTGCTGGGTGGGTGCTAGTGGGTTGAACTGAGAAACGGTTTGATCCAGCCCTTCCCAATCTAGCTGGAGCAGGTCTGTTCTAAAGGCAGCCCAGGGATGATGACACTGAGGTAGCAGTGGTGCAAGCAGCTGCAACTGCTTGCATTGAGGAACTACAGAGGACAGGGATTAACACCTTGTGGGGATGCAAAAAAGCACAGTGGGAGAAGAAAAGACAGAGAAGGCAATCTCACCAAAAAGGTGAGATCTGAGGCACCAAGGGTCACACCTGGCCAGTGATGAGCCAGCACAGCCCTCCCAGTGCCCAACGCCATAAACTCTGCAGCTCTGTCAGATATTTATCAGGGATGTTTCCCTGACAGTGTTGGGGGTGTTGGTTGACATTTTCCAACACTCCCAGGTGATGCAGGTCACATTCCCCATGTTAAATTGAAATAGGTGCTCAGGGTAACTCTGCTTGTGTTTCTAATGCCACGTGAGGGACACAATTGAGCCATGCCTGCCTGTCACCCTGTTGAGCTGCAAGTGCTCCCCACACAGTCAAACACAACCTGGATCCTCCATTCCCAGACAGGCATTCAGTGCCTATAATGACCTGCTCGCCAAAGAATCACTGTCTTCAGTTTTGTAGCTTGTTACTTAAGGCTGGGTTTCATTTCTGGATGAGGGGCTCTCTCATCATAACCCCCGAGATCCCTAATCATCTATTCCACTGATGAATGGTTTGAGGCAACTTCCCAGGACTGTGGGAAATTACATTTTTCACTCTAAAGTAGAAACTCTCTGGGAAGCAGGGATAAGAGATGATGTGATGAACAAGTCCTGCTGTCAAGCAGTATAGAACCCATAAGGGACATGTTGCAGTGGGGAAAAGTCAAAATGAGTAACAAGTGTCACAGAAAAAGGGAGTGAAGAGTCCAAGGTGTCCACTGAAGGCTGACCCCTGGGAAAGAAATCGTCCTGGCACCAAAGGAATTGTCTCAGAAAAGAAGGAAAGGGAAGGTAACAAGATGTTCAGCATCAGCCCAGGCACTAAGTTGCTCTTTCTCTGGTGTTGGGACTTTCTGGGCATCCTCCAGCACAATGCAAGGGAGGATGGCAAAGAGAGCAGCTCCTGCAGAGAGGACCCATCCCAAGCAGAGGGGCCAAAAGGGCTTGCAGCAGTGGGAGCCGGGACTAGGAGCCCTTCATCAAGGTGGGCATTGCCTCAGGCCACAGAGGTCTGAGAAAGCAGCTTTCACCCCAGCTTTCCTTCCCAGGGGAAACCACTGTGGGGGCTATGCAACACCAGATTGGTGGAAAACCTATTCCCTGAGCTTCCAGCTTGGCCACTGCTGGTCAGTATTATTTGCACAAGGAAAAGTCAGAAGAGTCTGCCAGATCCTAGGTAAGCTGCTTTGTTGTTTCCAAAGGACAAACAGGACACCAGGAAGAAGAGCTTTAAGGAGAGGGCAGAAGTGCACATACCTCAGCCTGTTCACTTGGCTGTCCACATGGAATGACCAGTGGTACTGGACAGGCAGTGGGCTGCAGTTGGTCATCTGCACAGAACGCACTTCTTTGGTGCCAGCCAGGATGCAGCCAAACTCCAGGGCGCTGGGCTGGATTTGGAGATTTGGGAAGTGGACTTCTCCCAGAATGGTGATACGCTCCACATAAGGATGGTCCTTGACCATGTTTATCTTCAGATCCTTCTTCTCTTTCCAGCTATGAAAACCCATTTTATAAGCTGGGTCAAATGCGATGTAGAGATGACAGGTCTGCCCTACATCCACTGTCACAGGCTGCAAGGAGATGAAGAGTAATTACTCACCTGTGGTCTGACAGCATGAAACAGTAAATGCTTGAAGTGTGACCCCAGCATGGGCTTCTCAGTTCATCGTTCATTTCTTTACAGCAAGGGTCTGACTGCAGGCACCACTGTCCAGTCCAGGATTCCCTCAGGCCTATGTTTCTGTGCTCAGCAGCAATACAAGGGTGTGGCTGCTGGAGAGCTGGGATGCTTTCCAGGAGACACCTTTGGCTGGCCCAGACCTAGTTGCCTGCTCCCTTCTCCTTGTGGCTTAAAGCCAGGATGGATCTTCTCAATTCAGATAAGATTTTGATTCCTTCAGCAGCTCTGCTGATGCAGCCCACTACTGATGCTACAAAATAAACTTCTTGACTCAAGGAGCTTCCAACAGAAAGGCACCACTACATCCCTCCTCTTCAGACCCCACTGGAGGAGTCCACCAGTCTGCTCACCTGGCCATCTGGGAGGGGCTGCCGGTCCGCATCGCACACCAGAAAGGGCGGCTCCAAGTCCAGCATGAGATCAAGTGGCAGGGAGCAGGTGTTTGTTAAAGCCAAAGGCTTGTACTGCAGAGCCAGGACATCACTGGCTTTCTATGGAGACAGGAGACAAGGAACAACAGCCTCAACTAGCCACAGACCTCTTTTTGCTTCTGCTGTAGCTCACATTTTTCAGCCCCAGAACTGCATATATCTCTATTTAACCTTTCTATTTGTGTCTACCTTTCCAGGAGATTGTTCTTTGGTAGTAGATGCTTTTTGTGTTCAGAAACTACAGCATCCTCTAGGGGACAGAGAAACATTGCCATGTACAGGTGAGGGACTAGGTCCCTGAGAGGAGGTGGCTGCTTGAACAAGATCTAAAGCAGAAAGTGAATCCAGAGCATTTTGTCTCCAGTTTTGTCTCTCTGTTGGGCAGAACAGCACTTACATGATTGTCACTCACACACAGACAACCTTACAACCTTGCAACCTCTAGCAGCCTCATAAAAGCAGTTCATCTGCAAAATGTGTCCTGCAGCCCCTGCTGCAGGGACAAGGTGTCTGGTCTCAAAGCTGTGATCAGCCTAAGCTCCTCCCTCTCTATGCATTGTGCTGGTCTTCCTGCATGGTTTAGAGAAACCAGAGACTTTGGGAAACTAGTTCTGGATGTACTGATATCAGGCAGGTGCTGTGCCATCGTATGCAATAAATCAGTTTGTGTGTGTGGCATCGAGCAGAACCCAGGCAGAATCAGGGAGAGCTGAAAAGCTTCTTGTTACACTTGAACTGCCTGTTCCAGGGATTCTGTACTTCAGTGGAAACATGGGAACCAGAGGAGAGGCCTGAAACTACAGAAAACAAATCACAAAACCTCATCTCTTTTTCAGACAATTTGCAGCAGGGGTAAAGATGATGCTGGAGTTGGAATCCAGAGACTAAAGGGCACCTGCCATCACTGCAGCTACAGGATGCCTGTGGGTCCTTTGAAGCAGGTGAGGCTTAGGGAAATGCATAGAGCTATACCATATAGCTATACTGTAAAGAATCCATGCCAACAACAGAGAAAGGCAAAGAGACACAGGAGATTATTGGTTTTTTCTTGTCAGCCTGAGGAATTCACAGGGATCTCCATTTTTCCCAGCTTTCCTACAGCATCAGTGTACAGACATCACCATGCCTTGGATGATCCTCAAAAACCTCCCTGTACAGTGAGCAGAGAAACTGGCATTTCTCTGAAAGTGGCCATGAACCCCCTTGGCAGTGTATCTATAACTGCAATTTTACATTGGGGAAGTTAAATGCCAGTCTCATCTCTAAAAGCATCTTCACACTCACTTTACAAAGTGCCTCAGGAAGACTAAAGAGGGGCTTTAACACAAGCACACCTCCTGCTCAGTCATGCTGTTAAATGCCAGGATGCAATACAGGGACTTACCTTCTCCACCCGGAAAGAGATTTGTCTGGCTGATATTTCTATGGAAGGATCAATAAACTTGCAGGTAACGGTTGTTTCTATTATCTTCTCCTTCCTTCTGCCTTTCATGACAGCTCCACACACCACAGAAGCCTGCACCTCCTGCATGCAAGAGTCACTTGTCACCAGTAGGTGGTGGCAGGGCATCCAGCAGATACCCTGCATTGGCTCAGCACCCACCACCCACCACAGGCCCTGTTGTTGCCTCAGCATTACGGTCACTGCTCCCTTTTCTTCCTGTGATGCAGCTTCTTTATTCTGCACTCAATTGTCTGTAACACTGCACTCCAACATCAAGGGACAAGCCCAGGGAGGGAATCTGATGGTTTTCCAAGTTCAGTCCTTGGTGGGGACCTCACCTGCGCCCTGCAGGAGAAGCCTTGCAGCACCACGTCCGCAGACTCGCCTGGCTGCAGCTCCATCGATGATGGCTCCAGCCCAAATACGGGGCTGGTATGTTTGGAGTTCTGGGAATGATCTTCAGTCTTGGGGCTACTGAGAGCTGAGATGCTGTGGCTGTGATGTTTCACACTCCAGAAGAGCCGATGGAAATGGTGGCCCCTGTTTGTTACTTTGAACCGATGAATACAGGGAAGGAAGCTAGAATAGAAGCCAGGATGGAAAATAGTATGGGAGTAGCTATTTCCCTGGTCATCAGATTGCTAGCAATGAGCAATCTGAGGGGTTAATAGCTTGGAGACTGTCTTCATTTCCAGCTCTTAATGTGGATCAGAAAGAGTGTCTGATAAGCCGCTCTTCTGAAGTCATTATTGCAAAGAGAAATATGTTTATAATGGTAATGTAGCATTTTCCAGGCCAGGCTGACAGGACCTGGTGTTTTCCTCCAAAAGGTTTGTTCTGAGATGATTCATACTGTTACTGTATTTTGTATTAATCTGTGCGCAAAGCTGTTACTGAATGTTTGAGATCCTGCACTTGGGGACCTTGTGTGTGGGGGTATGATTGCAGGCATTTTTAAAAACCAGCTCGAAGGCAGTTTCTGCCTGCTCCAGGAAAGGAAACGAGGGGAGCAGGGCCTCTCCAGTTCCTAGCACCTTTGGTTTTGCACTGGTAGCCATTTGTATAAACTTCACTTTGAAACTGTTTTGAAGTGAACTTTGCAAACTCTGCTGGCAGTGAAAAACCTAGACAGGTCCTGGGCAGAGCATGGCCACAGCAGAGCCCATGAACAGCACAAGGAAGCAGCGGCAGCAGTACTGCAGACCCCACACAAACCAGCAAGTTTCCATCTGCTCTGGAACTGCTCTGCGGGCTCCTGCCTTCCTGGTGGGGGTTGTTGCTCTCCTGTCTCTTTGTTCCCAGAGGCCCTGCTTGCCTGGGAGGCTCCATTTAGGAAGGGAAGGGTGTCCCTCAGCCACATGGAGGGACTGCCTCATCCAGATGCCATTTTGGGAACCTTCTCTTCTGGGAAAAGCCTGCGAGAGCATTACTTGATCAAGTCAGGACATAAATTTATTTGAACTAAAGACAATTCAGTGGCTATTTAGCAACTGGTTTCCCCTTCAGGGGCTTTTGAGGGTATCTAAAGGAACATCTGCCTTTGTGGAAGGAGTCAGGGCTTTGAACACTGAAGCAGATCTTTCCTGAAGGACTACAGGAAAACTACTCCTTGTTGAGACAGGAGGAGTGGTGGGAGTGGAGAGATCTCCTACCTGAATTGATATCCCAAGTTGAGTACTGGGCTGAATGGTTTGTCTGTGACAATTGTGGTGCCAATGCCCACAGCCCGGACTGAGCAGGCCATCCAAAGGGTGTTCCAAATGAACAGCTGGATAGCATCAGTAAAAACCCCAGTGTCATCCAGGGTTGCTGTGACAGTCACAGGAACCTCACCCCTAGCAGGGATCACTCCTTCTCTGGGTTCAATGACGTAGCAGTGGGGTTTGTAAGCCTGTGAGACAAGCATAATATGCATTTAGGATGGAAACCATACACCCTGGTCTCTTGTGGGACATAAGAAAAGGAAAGACTAAAGTGGGGGAGGATAAAAGTCATAAAGCCTTCTCTAAATTTAAGCTACAGTATTAGGCAACAGCAGAGTTTACACAACCTGTATTTTGCCCTCCTTTAATGGACTCACCTAATTCACCCACTTTTGGCCAACCCGAGAGATGCTTATCCTCAGGAGAGTGCTCCTTCCCTAGTATTCCTCTGGAGTATGTGCCAAGGAAAGCTGCTTTCTCTCTCCTGGCTTCTCAAAAGGCTCAAGGCCAGAGGAAGCCAGGACTGCTCAAATCCCAATCCAGAAAACACATAGCTGGAGGACCCTGCTGAGAGCCTGAAGAATAACTCTGCAAAACCACTTGAGCAAAACCCCAACACCAAACAATTCTTTCCTGAGGGGCCATCAGTGCTTCTCAACATCCCCTAAAGGACTGAAGCCCTCACTTCTCACCCATCATCAGCTGTAGAAAGGTGCCCCAGCACGCTCTGCTTTGGAAAAGTCACCTCTGAATGGTTATAGCAGAGCAGGTAAGCAGGAAGCAGAAAAAGCCCTGCAAGACAAGCCCTCTGGCCATGGTGTGGCCTTCCCAAGCATCTTGTCCTCTGGTTTCTCATGCACCTCCCTCTACAGATGGGACAAGAGAGCTGCAAGGGAGGGAGGAAAGGCCTTGCACCAGCACAGCTGCACAGACACAGCTCTGCAGGTCCAGCCCTGGTACGAGCATGTGAAACGCATCCTTTTTACATGCCAGGCGCACCCAGCCAAGGTGCATTGCTCCCTGCAGAGGCTGAGGGCAGGATTTCATTGTGGAGTTAGGGAAAGCTGTCCTGGAAAAATCCCCACTTTAAGGTTGCATTATCCCCTAACAGCTGGGAAAGCATCTAGAGAGAGGAAATTTCATGCCCCTCCTCCTTGGCCCAGGAGGCTAAGCCTGGGCTCTCCCACATGGCCTGATGCTTTATCGAGGGACACAAATAAGTCCACAGTATCAGATTTTAACCAGCTCCGCAAGTTCAACACACCCAACATGAAGAAGAACAAATCTCAAGACCCTCACAGATCTCCCCCTCTAGCAGACATCTCACCCAGACCCAGCCTACAAGCCCTTCCTGGCTGCACCAGCCCTGCTCCCCCTGCCAGGGGAGTAGCCCAGCTCCTTCTGCCCTACGCAGCCTCCACATATTAAGCAGCCTTTCTCTGCACCTGGTCCCCAAAGATGCTCTTCAACAGCACAGAGATCAGAAGCTGTGGGGGTGCACAACCCCCACATGTCTTTGTGTGGATAAACAGTCTGAGGACAGAGCTTGCACCCTGCTCTCTACTATGAACAGCACTTTGGCACAAAGCAAATGTAGATGGAACAGGGAAACCACAGGGAAATTCATGCTCCCTGGGGAGCAAAGGACCACAGGTTTCTCTTGATCTCAGAGCTCCAAAAATGTGACATGCACAGCTAAAGACCTTCCATAAAATTAAGGGAGAACTTGTGAACACAATCCAGACTAATTTCTGCTCAAACATCTCTGCACTTGATTTCACTGAGGGATGCCCCAGCCAAAACCACTCTAGAGCCAGGTTCCTCTTGCCTCACTCAGATGGAATATTGGAGTATCTTGCCTCCTCTCACGGAGGGTGATATGGAAATCTTGCATATAAAAACCAAGTCATGGCTGCTACTGAGCAGTCAATTTCCCTGGAAAACAGCCCCACAGATACTTACCACCTGTATCCTGAAGTCTACAGGGGCAAGACCTTCGTTGAAGAGGGTTAAACATTGTGAATTAGGCTCTAGTGCTTGGATCCTGCCAAAGTCTATATCTTTTGGAACTGTGTAGATGTCTGCCAGCCGTCCAGAGCTCCGTAATATTATATTCTGTTCCAGGAAGCAGGCAAGAATGATTAAAAAAAACAAACAAAACAAACCAACAGGTAAACCTAAAAAAGCTTAAACAGCTCAACCCCGCTTTAGTTATTTCTTTAGGGACAGCTACCTCTCTCCAGCTGGAATGCTGGGCTTCTGGGAAAAAAAAAAAAAAGAATAACTTGTTCACCTCCAAATTAAAATTGATTAACGTAAGAGAAACTTTCAAACTAGAAATTGTTGGCCCCAAGGTAAAAGCTTTGCAAGAAATTTCTAGTTAAGACCAGGCTACAATTAAACAACTGATTATGCTGGTGGGGAGAAACCCTCCTCATTAAGGTAAGTAGCCTGATAGTTGAAAGCAACTGTTTTGTCAAACTTCAGGTTCCCTGGCACAGTCTACACTGCCTGTCCTTCCTGTTGACTGATTTACATGCAGTGCCACAATGGCCCAGGTTCAGATGTTTGGTGTCATCCAGGGAATTTGGCATCATCATTTCCATATGTTTTAATATAAATTTAAATCCTTGTAACTACTCTTCAAATGCCAGCTTTCCTTTCTTTTACAGAAAGCTCAAGATTCCCAGAAGTCTTCTGACATTCTCTTTTGTGTTCAGAAAGATGATAAGACATTTAAAAAGAGATGTTTCCAAGGTTAATAGCATTTAAAAGATTAATTAACTAAATTTATCCTTGATTCCAGTTTAGATGAACTACATTCTGTGTCAGACACTGAGATTACCACCTATAAGGCATGAACTGTTTATGCTACCAATCCCTTCTGTCTGCCACAGCAGCCTGTGCCTGTTTTCCCCAGAAGAATCCCTGTACACTTTGCACCCTGCCAGGACGAGTTGCACAAAGGCACACACTCCCCTTGCACTCACCCGTGGGTTTTTATGATCCCCAAACACGCCGATAAGACCATCGGTCCGATGCTCGCCCCGTGTTTGGACTTCGATCACAACTGGAATCTCTGCAATGCTGTGAGGCTGGACAATCCCACAGGGTTTGGGGCTGGAGTAGAACACAGGAGTGTCCTCCTCGCGATCCTAGAAGGGACAGAATCAAATGCAATTTCAGAGGGACCTCTGAAGAAACTTTAAACTCCTTAACATCCACCATAACAACAACTTACACACATTTTTAAAAATACCCAGGACAAAGGTAAAAGGCACAAATAAGATGCAAGAATTGTTGGCTTAGCATTCTCAGGGGGTCCTGCAAGGAGGCTGTCAACACAGTTAGAGGAATCTGTGGAGGCAGCAGCTTTTCACAGCCCTCTAAGATCGCCCACAGGAAAACACTCTGAAGACTAGAACATAAACTGTTTCCTCAGGAGGTTACACTGCATCCTAAAGTTTACATTTATGTAGGATCCTCTTCTCAGCAGATGTTTAAGAATGAATAGAAACCAGCAATGTCTGATTCAAACCCTTTTTTTCCTTAATAATTTCCTCAATAGTATTTGCGAGGAGGAGGTAGATGCGATGCCAAACCTGGGGAACAAGCCCGTAGCAGCCAGGAAAGTCACCGGAATTCCTAATGAAGAACTTCCTCTTGTATGGCACCTTCAGGAGGCAGTCAGAGTAGTCCTGGATTTGGGGGCACACTCGCAGCTCAGGAACGACACATCTGGGCAAAGAGGTGACCCCAAGGGAATCAGAGATGCTGAGAGAATGTTTACCCTTGAAGATTGTGAAATGGAGCATAAGACATTTGTCACTGTCAAACAGAAATTTCACAGCCCTACAGTGATAAATTGCCTTCAAAGTCTGTCCACTCAAACATGTCTTGTCAAGGAGGGGCAAACCCTGAGAGGCAGCACCCAGAGGCTGCCAAGTGCCCTAGGCAGAGCACTTTGTCCCACAGCTGCCTCAGCCCCTCCTTTACCCAAGAAGGCTTGCAAGGACTCCTGTAACAGTTCCCAGTGATCCATGAGCTCTAGGAGAGCCTTCCCAACAAGGATCAGTGCTCACCAAGACTCGAGGAACACACAACTAGTGTCTCAGTAAAAATTACTCCCTTCTCTCCCATGGCACTTGGGCTGCCTGAGAACTCAGCTGTTTGCCCCAGCCTTGGAGGGCATGAGACACCACCTGCCACCGGGTGGGCTCCGCTGGGCTCGGGGCTGCTGCAAGCTCGCAATTCTGGGTTGGCAAATTTCCGAACTTTGTGCATATAGAAGGTGCACCAGACTATGAGGCGCACTTCCGGGTTCGGACCAAAATTTTAGTCAAAAGGGTGCGCCTTACAGTCATGAAATTACTGTACGTCATTCCTGGTCCCTTTAGAAAAAGGCCCAGGACCGTGCTGAGCTGTGAGCAGGAGTGCTTTTCACCACAGGCTGCTTTCCAAGCACTGCTCTTTTCACATCCAGCTGGGCAGAACATGAGGTCATTAAACAGCCCCTCGCTGGGAGCTGCAGCCAGCAAACCCTGGTCAAGGCAGTATGCAGAGGGAGGCCAGGGAAGTTGCTGATACCTGGCTGTGACAGTCAGTGATGTCACTTCATTGCCATAACCCTCCAGGTCCACCAGCAATCTCCGGTAGAATGTCATCATGGTGTTGGCACACAGGGTCACCTGGTGGAAGAGAAGAGCAGTAAATTCTTCCTTACAAAAGATCATTACCTACATGTGATATCCTCCATTTCTTGTTTCATGGCAAAGAAAGGGAGGATTTTGCCTTAATTCTTCTGCTGCTCCAGTCTCTGAGAGTAACAAAAGCCTTCTGGCAATACCATATTTGTTAAACACACCTTGCTCTCAGGGCATAGGTCAGCTAAATTAAAACATTAGACAAAAGCTTTACGCACTGTATTCAAATTAAGGCGCCAATTTTTTCATTGGACTACAATGACATAAATGCAGAGGAAATCTGCTGACTTGAACAGACTGAATTCAACTTTACAGCAGGAAACTGAAGGAAAAGTGTGGCCCAGCAGGTGCTGACCAGTTCATGGCTGCAGAGTGTTTGTTTTGTCTCCACTGGAGATCCCTGCAGTGAACACAAATCATTCTGCTCCCCAGGAGAAAACAAATGAGACCAAGAAGAAAAGCAAACTGCTTTATACAGTGACATTTCTCTAACAGCCACCTTGTGTCTTCATCCTTCCTCTGCCCCCTTGCAATCAAAGAAATTGCTCTCATAAACATAAGAATAGCTGCAGTACTTGACCATCTGGTACATGATTTCACAGCTTGTGATTTTGGAAACAAAACAGTGCTCCTTGAGAAATATCCCGAGTAACCCAGCTAACAGAAGCCTCAGGCCAGTGCAGATCTCTCCCTCAGACGATGCTCAAAGCTGGCAGCAAAGCTGAAGCCCTGCCACACTGCAGTGAAGCTTCAGCTGGACTCTTCCCATACCTCAATATCCTGGTATCCGTGGGGAAGGATGGTCCCTTGGCTGGGATTCACTGTAAACTCCCTTGGCTCCAAATAAAAATGAATTCCGTCCCTCCAGGATGGGTCATTATGCTTGTGTATTTGATCAAAGCTACTAACAGCAGGCTGCCTTCCATCCTGAGAAATGCGGATATTGAATGTCAGGGACCCTGGTGAGGCATTAATGAGGTGACACTTCCTGGTGCAGGGAAAGCCTAGGAAAAGGAGACAAATACCCATTTTGGTACCAATTATGTCACAACTCTTGGTGGGAATATCTTGGTTAGATAAAAATGTGATTGGAGTTTAGCTCTTTATTATCTGAATTACAGCTCTCTGAGAAGCTGCATGAGAAATGAACCATCACTTAGATCCCTTTGACACTGATTCCAGACAGTAGCCTTGAAAATGCCCACTCTTAGCCCTGCTGAAAACTGCAAGCTTCTCTCTTTCTGATGGGGAGGAGCTTCCTCACCTGCCCCAAACCAGCACCAGTCATTTCTCTCTTATGAGTGTGCACCCACACCGAGCATTTTCTCTGAAAATTCAAGCTGTAAAATTCCCTGTTAAGTCTGCCAACACTCCCACCATTTTCAAGATATAGAAACAATGAGTCGTCATTGAGAGAAGCTACAGCAAAAGAAAGTGAGGATGGAATTAGGAACTAGAACATGATGCAAACAGCTCTAAAGCAGTTTCTCTCTGCAGGATCCTTAAGGCATCTCTTGCTTTGGGCCAAACAGACTGAGCAGGTGACAGCTCAGAGCCCACTCAACTGGAGGCAAACCCGAGCTTTGCTTTGAGATTAGCAATTAGTAACCATGTCCCACCTCACCCAGAAACCTGGACATCGCACCCATACTGCTCACTGGGATTGCTGCCTCCAAGGGTTTACCCGGCTTTAGCTCTGAGATTTGCTTTTCATACTGAAAAGCCATGCATGGTGGGGATGTCCTGCAGAGCCCAGACACCAGCCACAACCTGCTCTGCAGTGGACATCTGGTTTGGCTGGCCAGCTCTGTGTGGAGGAGACTTCTCCCTGGGCCTGCTCACCAAGAGTCATTTGAACACAGATGGAAGGAAAACCAACTGCAGGCACAGGCCAGAGCTTCCCAGTGACCATCAACAGTGATCACTGCCAGTTCCAGCAGTGACTGCAGCAGGGAGGCAAGCGAGGCATAAAATGGACAAACACGGATGTTAAAACCTCAAATAACCATATGCAGACAACAATCAGCAGTTAAAAAGAAGCAAAGATAAAATAGCTGCCTTCAGCTGAAGAGACCTTAGGAATGAAATCGGATTAAGCAGGATGAATCTCCTGTTACAGAACAGTATTTCTACCTGTTGCCTTTCTTATTTCATTTATTCAAAAGGCAACTTAAGTGCCTCAGTGGTGATGGAGGGTGGGTAAGAAGCAACTCAGGAAAGGCAATTGGTTTTCTTAAAAAGTTCATGGACTTCACTGTTATGGGTTTAGGCTACGTAGTGAATTTTCCCCTTGGTCTGGGAAGGGCGATAGAGTTTTGGGGGGTTTTGGCTGTTGGGGGTTGGCTTTTCTGTTCAGGGTTTTATGGGAGTTGTGGCGTGATGCCATGGGCGGTTGTGAAGTTGGACCTGAGGTTTTGCAGGGAGCAGACCTCTCCTTCCTTCTGCTCAGGGATAGGGAAACCCAGCCCCATGGTGCTTAGGGAGGTTTGTGTGCTTGGCCCCGGCACCTCACTAGGCTGCAGCTCAGCACCGTGATTGAACCTGCCTGCCTTCCCCGCTTCTGCCTGTTGCCATTTGGCACTGCCGAGATCTCCTGTTGCCCGTGAGTTTGCAGAAGCAGCAATTTCTTTCCTTCCCTCCTTCCTGCCTTCCTTCCTTCCTGCCTTCCCTGCCAGTGCCAGCTGGGAGGGGATCACTGCCCTGCCAGAGCCCACAGCTCCTGCTGCCTGTGATCGTAACTACACCAAAAGGGAAAAACAGTACTTGGTGGGCTGGAAACTTCTATTATTGCCTTGTTGTCTGTGCTGTCCTGATATATTCTAGTAAAGAACTGTTAGTCTTTTCCCATATTTTTGCCTGGAAGCCCTGTAATTTCAAAGGTACAATAATTTGGAGGGAGGGGGTCATCTTTCCATTCCAGGAAGATTCCCGCCTTTCTTGGCAGACATCTGTCCTTTAAACCAGGACAGAGACACCAGAAAATACTGCCTGTCTATTCCTTGGTACTATTTTATCTCACAATGGCAAAATGCTACTTGAGGCACCTGCAGCCCTGGAGCTCGCACCCTGAAGAGGCTGCTGTGGCAGAACATGAGTGACAGATGCTTTCATGCTCACATGGTCCATTTTGGAACGCTCAGATCCCTCATGCTGTGTCCAAGCCCAGGGAGCACTCACCAAAGGAAACGTTGCCAAAGTCCAGTTCATTGATGTTGAAGTGTACAGTTGCTGCACAGACACATCCCCTGCAATGAAGAGGACAGAGGAGGAAATGGCTTGGTTAAAGGGAACTGCAAAGCATCCAGCTGTCATGGCTTGAGGGCATAAAACCTGGTCAGGGGCATTGTGGGTTTCAGATCAACACACCACCAGCACAGTGTCCATGTGGACAGGAGGCAGCCAAAGCCCAGTGGCCAGCAGCCAAAGCCCAGTGGCCAGCAGCCAACAGCCACTGATGGGGCTTTGGGCACAGGTCAGGTGGGAAAAGCCCCTGAGTAGCTGATGGTCGCATGAAGGACCCTGAACACACACCCAGACATGGCTCCGTGCCTCAGTTTCCCCATCTGTAATGTGAAAGACATAAAGGTGTCCCCACAAACTTCTGCAACCAGCGTTTATTTGATGGTGGAAGGTTCCATCTTATTTCCAAAATAAAAAAAAAAGCACTTTTCTTACAAAAACAAAGCCGGCATAATTGCTTTTCTACTATGAGCAGACTTAGTCGCCACTTTTCTCTTGCTAAGTAATAACTTTCTTGGGTTTTTTTTTTAAATCTATCTCCCTTATCTTGCTGGTATAATCCAGTGCAGATTGTTTTCGTTTCTTTACTGTCTTGATCCAGGGCCTCCCAACAGAAACAGCCTAGCTCCAAAGCTCCAGAGCAGCCACCATCAGCTTTCCTGCTTACACTACATTATCCTACTAGCACATGGCTCAGACTGGCAGGGACAAGCCCTCATGCTGCTGTGGTCCTGAGGACTGAGATCTGCTTCCCTATTATCTCCCCTTCTCCCTTTTGCTGGGCCAGGATTACCTCTTGCACTGGCACGAGCCCACAGGATGATGCCCATGTCCTTGGGACAGTTCCTGCTGCACAGTTCCCTGTCTCCCACATCAGCCCTTTCCTGGCTGTGGAAAGGAGGTACCAGAGCACTCCCTGCTCAGGAGCTGGGAGCACAGCTTGTCCCCCACAGCATGGCCATGAGAGGTGAGGTGAGGCTGCTGCTGCCCATTGGCGATGGATTATTAAGGGAAGTTTTGAAAACCACTGCTGCTGCTGCTGCTGCCAAATCACCCAGGCTGGCCCATCTCCAAAGCCCTGGGGGCCTTGCTGGCTGTTCAGGTGGGACATCCCAGAGCAGCTACTGCCCAAAGCTGATCCATCCCACTGCGGGCCACAGCCTAAGCAGGAGACATCCCTGCAGGGAGTAGTCACTCCAGCTCCCGGGTACCCACACAGAGCAGCAGGCATCCCCACACTAAAGGGATGCCACAACCAGAGCCAAGATTAGGACTTCAGGCAACACCCGTTTTCTCTGCTCCACCACAGAATGAGGTGGGGTGGGGGGCATGTCCCAGAGACAGGTACAGATGTGCCCAGCAAGCTCCTAGAGTCCTTACTTGATTGTCAGGATAGCAGGAGTAGGAGATCCAGCCACCCTGAACTGGAATTCTTCCTCAAATGTCCCCACTGTGGTAGCATTGAATGAGATCTGGATGGTCTGGATCCGACCTGGTGCAATGATGCCCTCCTCAGGTACAAACTTGAAGCAGTAGCCCAAGTTTTTGGTTGAAGGGATATAGCGGAAGGAAGCATCAATAGCTCCTCGGTTAATCAGTTTCACCTGCAGCAGCAAGAAAGCAAAATGGAAATACATGTGGAATCTTCTTCTCTTTGTGTGAATTATTGTCTAATGATGCAATTAACACCCAGAAAAGGCAGAAGATGCTTTGTGCTACTGAATGCCAGAAGTCAAAAAATAGAACAGGACAAGTTCTGCCTTTGGGTTTTCATACAAAGCAGTGGTAGCTCCACATAAGCAGAGCTACCCTGGGGTTTTCCCATGGACACAGAGCAGTCCACCTCTGGTCAGCACCACCGAGCTCATTCAGACCTGGCCCTGAGAGCAACATGGGGCGATCGCAGCTGTGTAGTGAATCACCACAGAGCTGCTGCTGCCCCAGTTAGCACAGCTCCAACAGTACCATCTACTCATTCACCTTCTCCCATATCATGAAAACAATACATTGATATGAGGCATCAGCATCAAAATGTATAGACAGCACCATCTTTTGGTAGGAAAACTCAGCATGTCTTTCTCTTCCACAGCCAAGCTCTTGAAAGTGTCTGGCATGATGTAGTGCCTCCCTTTCTACCTCTTTCAGTTGCTCTCTTTTTTTTGGTTTTTTTTGTTTTTTTTCCTCCAAACTTGATACTATTGCAGGAGAGGCAAATAGAAAAATCCTTTGCTTTATTCCCAGGAACACTCTTTTTCCAGAGCCAGAGATGCACCAAGGCTGAAATATAGCGAGGGACTGGTCAGCAAGGGGAAGAACTCCCAAGCCCTTTGTAAGGGCCAGTGCTGAGCCAGGAAGCTGGATAGCTTTCCTGTGGCTTCCAGGAATAAGCAGGAGACACTTGACTGAAAATTGTTTGCAATGGACTGAAGCTCAAACGTAGCCAGTTTGTTCCAGTTGCTTCTGAACAGCTCAGCACAAAGGTGCCTTGTGTCTGGACTTGCCACAAAAGCCTCTGAACATGCAGCTTTTTGACCCAGTGTTGTTTTCATATGCCAGGTGATTGTTTTGCAGGAAGCCTCCCGGCTGATCCCCAAGGAAGGCTGCCCAAAAGCAGGGATTGGGGCTTCATGAACAACAGACACACCTTCCTGACTGCCCCCCCAGATTTGATCAGTCCATCAAATACTCCCTGCTCACAACTGCCCAGGTTGGCAGGAATTCCACAGATCCACCAGGCTGCCTCAGGAGCCATCAGGATCCGTCCCAAGCCCTGCTGCTCACCTCAGAGATGTGGCAGGTGTCGACTAAAATGTCCCCAAGGTCCAGTGTATTATAGCTGAGTTCAACCAAAGGTCCTTGACCTTGTGCTGTGAGGTGCAGGGGCAGCCTGCTCTCACGGCCTGGGGGGAGAGACGTCCATTTCAGTACAATAATTCCCTCTGTTATACTGTATTTTCCAGGATGCCTCCATGCTAGGCCCTGACTCTGAGCTGGATGCAACCAGCTCCTGATGCTGCAGGAGAAGATATGGACCCTTCTCTTCCCTCAGGAGATATCCCTTGGGGCTGACTTCCAATTTCTAACCCATTCCTTGGGTTGCTTTCCAATTTTAGCCACCAGTTTGCTGAGTTTAAAACATCTCTGATGTCTTGTAGTGACAGAAGTAATGGGTATAAATTGAAAGGAAGGAAATTTAAGTTAGACATTAGGAAGAAATTTTTTACTGTGAGGGAGGTGAGACACTGGAACAGGTTCCCCAGGGGAGTTGTGGAGATTCCAGCCCCGAAGTGTTCAAAGTTCAGCATGGATGGGTCTTGGAGAAACCTGGTCTAGTGGATGGTGTCCGTGCCCATAGCAGGAGCCTTGGCACCAGACAATCTTCAAGGTCCATTCCATCCTTAACGTACTATGATTCTGTGGTTTCCTTCCTATGCACTTAGAGGAGCTTTGAAATCCATTCAGTGAAAGCACAAAGCTCATAAAGAGTTTGGCAATTGCCAAACTACCTGGCCCAGCAGCACACAACTTTGTTGCCAATGTCCTCAACTTCTGACACTCAGCACTGTGTTCTATTTCCACAGACAGAACTGCAAGGTGACAATTCCCACATAGGGAGAGAAGGAGCTGCTGGCTAAGGGTGGTCCTTCTACAAACACCTATGGCTCAGCCAGGGTTCAGCCACCTCTGGTGTGGTGGTGTCTGGACAGTGGGATGTGATCCAGGGTCAGGGAGCACATTTCTAACTCACCTGAGATGTTGCAGTAAGCCACACATTGATACTCTAGAGCTTCTAGGGGTTTAAAGGTCACCTTGACTTCAGCCGAACAATTCGGCCCGATCTCTCCCTCCTAAAACAGAAACAGACAGCAAAACATTTCTCTTCAAACTTCAAACTTCTTGTTTTCAATGACAGTCCTGTAAGACTTTATTCAGAGCGTCAATAATGAGTGAACAACACAAAGAGCCCAAGGCAACACTCCAAACCCAGCTCAACACACTGCTGGAAGCTCTTAATGCTCAGCTGATCAGCTCCCACTCTCCACAACATTCCTACTGCTCTGACACAAGCTTTTGGTCACATCATGCTGCTGTCAGCTACAGTGGTGTGGAACTGCCACTGTGCACTGGTGGCTCTTCCCAACAAGAGAACATGATCCCCTTTCCTTGGAAATAAAAATATTAGTTTAACTTGTTTTGAAAGAAAGCAGAGGTTGGGATTATTCTAGGATTTACTCCAAGATGAGAAGGGATTTTGCACTGTGCAGACACCAGGCGTTCATCATCTCTCGCAATGCCAATACTCAGAATCTGGGTGATGGGTGATGGGGGGATGTGGGGGTTTGCTTGTGTAACAGCAAAGGAAATGGTTTTCTGTCCCTGTGTGCAGGAGAATATAAAAGGCTCATCTAAACCTTCCACCCTTGTGTCCAGGCTCACAGATGACCCTGGAAGGGAGACTCAGAAATAGTGCAAGTCATGGTTACAGGAAGGGATTGGCATTTCTATGATTAACCTTGGGTTGAATTTGGCCTCCTTTTCCCAAGGAACCATTGCATACTTCAGGTCAATATGTGAACTGGCAGTGCTCCAACACCCTCTGCTAAACCCTACACACCACGTGCCAGGGGAGCCCCTACCTCCAATAACTGATCCCTGTGGGCACTGCAAGGACACACATGGAGTGCCCTTGAGCTCGAGCCCTGGCAGCAGAGCTCAGCTTTGTCAGGCTCCCAGTCCTGCCTTGAGCCTGCAGGGCAGAAATGCTTTTAGCAGCGAGCTCTGCAGCCGAACCAGAAACTTGATGTTTTCCCTCTCAGCACATGGAGCCAGCTGAGGATCTTCCAAGTGACTGCATCTGGGGGGATGCTGAGTGGGAGAAGGAAGAGGAAGAGGAGGAAGAGGAGGAAAATGAGGCTCTCAGCTATCACTTACCATTGGCTCAATAGAAAAAACATCATCGGAGAACAGCATGGGGTCTTCTTGCACCTTTGCTGTCTCCTCCTGGACCATGTGGCTCAGGATGGCAGTGTTATCTTCACCGTAGTCCTTCTTCTCTATATTTTCCTCCTCAATGAAGTTTTCCAGCCACACCTTATTCTGTGGCCGCAGCAAATAGCGCTGCCTGCAGCCACAGGGAGAGACAAAGCCAGCAGATTTTTTAATAAGCCACATATTTGCAGAGAGAAGTGTAAGTGCAGGACAGCAAAGCTCTGGGGGAGAAGCAGCAACAGCTCCCCAGAAAGCGCTGACCCCAAGCCATGGGGGCCCTAAATGGATCAGAGGATAACTTGTTCACTGGCACAGCAGGTAGTTTTACTCCAACTTGCAAGCTCAGGAGAGTTTTGGAAAGCCAGCACTCCCCAAGAGAACCTCCTGGCTCAAAGCCTCTGCCAAAACCGAGGGAGAATCCACCAGCCACCTCAGCTGGCTTTTCCTACCACTGAGCTGCTCAGGGGAGGCAGATAAAGATCACGGAGCACCCACTGCAGGAATTCCCTGGGAAGGGGAGACAAAGCTGGGTTGTAGCTACTTGTTACCAGCATCACTCTTTGTTTCTTCCATTTTGGACCTCCCTTGTTCCTTACTCTGTCTTTCACAAGAGCATCCCAGAGCACTCCCAAAGGAAATGGATTAATTCAGGCACCACATCCCTTCAGTGACATTCAAGGTTTTATGGGCAGGAAAACAGAGGCTCTGAGAGGGGGAGGGTCTTTGTTGTGCAGGAGGGAGACAGCAAACTCCTGAAGAGACCTTTTCATGATCCAGAGTTTTTTGGGTCCCATCCCAGTGCATGGAGGCAGAATGTCCCTAAGAGGGAAAGGATCCTCCACTATCTCCTCTCATGAAAAAATCCTCTCTGCTCTGAGATCTCAAAAGCTTCTGTGACAGGAGTGCAGTGGCCTTGGAGCTAAAACCATCCCTAAGACTGGAAGTAAGGAAGAACAAAATGTCCTGGTGACAGTCTAGGACACAAATTGGCATGAAAACAGAGGTAATTGGAAAAAGCCCCACAAAACCAAAACTGATTTGAAGTTTGGAAACTTAATTGTCTCAGAGGTAAAACTGGATCACCTGGGGTGCAGGTTGAGGCAGCCAAGTGGGAAAAAATGGAAATAAGCAGCCCAGGAAAGGTAATGGGATTTTCTTTTAACACAGAGAGTTTGCATGGAAGTCAGACACTTTAGATAGATAACACTGGAAAATCAAAAAGCCCAGGGCACTAAAGGACTCTCTTGCCAGCCATTCAAGCCAATGAGGGTGGATCTGGTCCTTTGCAGGTGATTTAAAATGGCTCTGGGGAGTGGACCGACCTGGCCCAAAGGAAACAGGGGCTTGCCATGGCAATTTGGGCACAGCAGTTTTGGCACGGCAGTTTGCGTGGTGTTTTTCCAGTTTTTGCACAGCAGTTCATGCAAGCAGGCTGAGCAGAAAGGGTGCAGCCACCTACCCTCCTTGTGTAGTGCGCTGTGTCTTTTGGTGGCTGGTAGTGAGGTAATTGCCTTTTATTTTTTCTTTCTTCTTTCTGGTTTTTTTTTTTTTTTTTTCTTCCCAGCAATGGTTTAGAAATGATCAAAAGCCTTTGCTGCTGCTGCCAGCAAGAGTGTACTAACTCAAACAGAACCTTCCAGGCCCCTGGCTGCAGGGAGGGTCTGAGCCTGGTGTTAATATCAGAGGATAGTGCAAGAGACAGCCCCTGGATCCAGAGAGTCAGGCAGATGACACTAAAGAAAAAATTCTGTCTGGAGAGTCTCCCAGTTGCACTTCATCTGTCAGATAGATCACAGCTGATCACAGCCTCAAGTATTAAGAAAAGAACAGTAGTGGTAGTAGGTGACTCCCCTCTAAGGGGAACTGAGGGCCCTGTGTATCAACCAGATCCATTCCACAGGGAATTCTGCTGCCTCCCTGGGATCCAGGTACTGGATATCACCGGGAGATTCCTTAATAACTAATTAACTTCATCTGTTCACCACTGTCTGGGGTACAGTGACTGTGAAATAATAGAATTCTCAATATTCAGTGAAACAAGGAGGGGCATCAACAAAACTTCGTCTCTGGACTTCTGGAGGGCAGACCTGGGCCTGTTCAAGAGACTGATTTGATGAGTATCTTGGGAAACAGCCCTTAAGAACAAAGGGGTCCAGGAAAGATGGACATACTTCAAGAAAGAAGTCTTGAAGGCACAGGAACAGACTGTCCCTGTGTGCTGAAAGATGAGCTGACAGGGAAGACAACCAGCCTGGATGGGCAAGAAGCTTCTGAAGGAACTAAGGGGGAAAAAAAAAAAAAGTGGTGTATCACCTTTGGAAAGGGGGTCTGGCAACTCAGGAAATGTTTAAGGATGTTGCCAGGTCAGGTAGGAAGAAGATTAGAGAGGCAAAAGCCCAATTAGAACTTGAGGAAATCCAGTTATTGCAATCTGCAATCAACCTTTCTTAAAATGCCATCCTTGGTTGGAATGTAAATAGAACTGCAATGCTAAGTGCTGAGCTCCTGAAGCCTAGAACACACACCCTAGTGCCAGGGATGGTTTACTTGGCCTAAACCATTCAAAAGTACCAACACCCCCCTGAGGCCATACATTAGTTTTAGTCTTGGGCCATGTATCACACTGAAATGCATCTTTCAAACCAACCTCCTCCTCTCTTTATACTCTTCTTCCTCAGTAAGAAAAGCCTTCCACTGGAAGTGGGCTGTGATGTTACTCCTGTTTTCAATTAACATGATTTTGTAGTTTGATGTGGTGATGAAAGTCTTCCCAAACTTCAGGGAATTTGTGCTCAACACAACGTCGACATCTACAGCTTCTCCTTGAACTTTTGTGTGGATGCATTTTTCATCTGGAAAAAGCAAAGAGGAGTCTTTGCTCAGCTTAGTTGCTGATGGAAGCACAAGGAACAGAGTAAACCACAGATTACAGAAGAAAGTGTCATAGCTTTTAGCTGAATGAGCAGTTCTATGGATCAGTACATTTATCACATCGTGACTGCTCTGCGTGTACAGCACGGGCACTTCCTTAGACACCTTATTTCTGAGTGTGTTTGTAGAGATTTGGCCCCAAGGTGACAGTATGTACAGGGAGATTGGTCAGATGTGCTCAGGTCACCCACTCAGATCTCTGGAATTTCTGCATCAAAGTCCTTCAGATGACGCTGGGGAGCCCTTTCCAGTCCTGGCTCGCCATGGGTGGGTCTGCTCTGGGCATCCCATGAGACCCCTGTCTCTCCTGATCCCTTGGAGCCCTTGTTGCTGACAAGCAACTATGCCTGGGAGCATGTGGGCTGAATAAGAAAGCCCAGAGGAACAAGTGAAGGGACAGCCCACAGCAGGAGGGGACATAGGCAAGGAAACACAACCAGCTGGCTCTGCAATATGAACACCATGAAAATCATCATCATCTCCCTCTCCAAACTCACAGACACATCAGTCTTGAAATACATTATATTGTTCTGATCACAAAAACCAAGCTTGAGCATTTCAAATTAAATAAACAAGGGACAAAAGGAAAGATTAGTAAGTACAGAGCAGCTTCTATATGGAAATTGAATAGGATTCCTCAGTCTAGAAATCAAATAGGAGATAGAAATGAGGTTTGCAACAGCATGAACGGCCTGGGAAATGGGGATGTGGAAAAAATTTGTCACCAAACAGGAACTCGAGGGCCTGGAAATGTTTAGACAGAAACTATATATATGTGTAGAGGGCAACACAGAAAAAGGGTCTGTGACAAGCCAATGGAGAGGCAGCATACAGGACAGAGGTGTGCAAGAAATACATTGCATTGGAGAGAATCTGCTGGAGACCGCACACCTCACATACAGCACTGCCCAGCAATAAAATAAAACTTCACCCAGGCATGGCCACATGGTAGCGGAGAATCAAGGTTCCTCCTTCCTCCACTTAGCAACTCCCGGCAAAACAAGATTCCAAAAATCTTAGCCCTGTTAGAGGGGATCCAATTTATCAACCCCCTAAGCACCAATGAGTTCTCAGTATTTTTGGGGTAAAGCTGGAACAGGGGATGTACATCTAGAGGGAATTGAGGGGGATGGGACAACAGGGAGTGATGGTGGAGAACTGTCCTGTGCCCCGTGCAGTGCCCAGCACTCACCTATGACGCGGTACACTTCCAGGATGTCGGAATGGTCACCAACCTTCCGCGGGTGAAATTCCACTGTCACCTCCATGGTGTCACCAGCACCCAGAGTTCCTGTGTCTGGATCCACAGAGAAAGGACTGCAACACAAAGACAGGGATCAGGACTCAGAGACACATCTGGGGATGATACTCCTTCTGCAGTGCAGGTCCCTTCAGCTTGCTTGGGCAAGCAAGGAGCAAACAGATCACAGTCAACAGAAGACAGAACAGACAGGATCAGAAACAGCTACTGACCCACTTCTGAGGAGATTCAGCCCTCAGAAGATCCTGGGGGATAAAATGACCTCATCTTCCCCATACTCTGCATCCAGCCCTTTGCAATGAGACTCAAGGGTGCAACTGTCAGGAATCCCATCAGAGAATGGTTTGTGAAAAGCACAGAGAGGGTTAAGAGCTATCTGCATGCACAGCTTGACACTGACTGCCTCAGGAATTTCTCTTTTTCTGCTGTCTCTAAACTTCATCTCAAGAGATGCAAATATTAGGGCACTACCTGTCCTGTGAGATTACAGGTTAGGAACCAGACAGGGAGAAGGAACTTTTCCTTGAAGACCAAGGAATAGTTACTGTTGAATTTGTAGTGTGATTCTTTGCTTTATTTTACCTTGAAGACATCCTGATTTAGCCTAAAAAGGGCACATTTTATCAGCATGTCAATGACAGTTGCTCTAAGAAAAGGAGCAATCAAAACTCTGAAAGAGTGCAAATGCAGATTAGAGCAATACAGTGACATGGAAACAAGACCCAAAAGGAGGATGTCATTTACAGTCTGAAGGACAGATCCCAACTAAATGAAGCATCATTAGCAGGAGCACATCAAAGAAGCAGAACACTGTGTATTTACCAGCAATGCAGTCTGGGACTCTGGGTTCTCATCCAGGCTGGTGACTGTTTGCTTGTCCCACCAGACAAACTTTGTGCAATGTGTTGGAAATAATTATGCAAATTGTTGTGTGCACTTTGGATTTAACAGGAGCAATTAGGATTGGTCACCAGGTAAACAGCTCTTGTCTGACAAACACAAGACTCCGTTCTTTGATGCTCAGGGACAGCTCAGATGAAATGTGCTTCTGCCCAGCAGCTGCTGGGCTTTGTGCTCTTTTACAGCCCCACTGAGGAAACAAAAGTTCCTGGCCTTGGGGATTTGCTGGTGGTCAATCTGTCACTTACGAGTGTGTTCTGTGGAGTTTGGTGATGAATGCATCACACGCAAAAATAAAGAGAACATCTGGCAAGCTGAACTTTATTCATGTCAGCAGTGACAGCTGATGAACTTGCTTCAGGTTCTGGTCATTAAGGACCTACTGCTGCAGTTATGGGCCTGACCTGTTCCCATTACCACCAGTGAGAACATCACTACTGGCTGATGGAGAAGCCTTAGGCCACCAATGTTTATGTGCTGGACGAGAGACTTTGGAGAGAGGGGAGGAAAGACAAGGCCCCACCAACCCCAGAGCCGGATTACTGTGTGTGCTCCCACACCTGCCCTGGGGAGACGCCAGGACTGCTACAGGTCTCTGATGGGGCTTGGAGCGGGCAAGGATTTTTTTCTTATTCTTTTACCAGAAATTTCACCAAACAGAGAAGCTGCCAGTTAAGGGAATCCCTGGCCAAACTTCTGCCCTCCATTCCATTCCATTCCATTCCATTCCATTCCATTCCATTCCATTCCATTCCATTCCATTCCATTCCATTCCATTCCATTCCCACTCCTGCCCCATGTTACCTACTCCTGCCCTCAGATGGCAGGATGGGAATAACAGTCCTGGGGGGAAATTCAGGGGTTGCCTGAGAAAGAACATATCTTCTTATTTTCAAAATAAGCAAAAGTTATTTTATACTTTTATCTTCTAAATCAGCCCAATTGCTTGTCACATATTCACTAAATGTCTCATATTTCCTATACACCTGTGCACATACCTATGGGCATGTAGTATATTGATAGGAATAACAGGAGCTCAACCTTTATGAAAGTTCCCAGTGAAGAATTCAGGATCTTTTGCCAAACATTGAACAAAACCAAAATGAAAAAACAGCAGAAACACAGGAACTTCAGAGTATTTAAAAAGATATCTCAATGAAAGGGGACATGACCATGTTCAGAGACTTCAATAATCTGTTTGAAATTTTGAAGTGCCTTTTAAAGGTTCGTCATAGAACAGAAGAGGCTGGCAAGGGAAATCAGATCATCTTTAAGTAAGAGGAACTGCAGTGGCTGCCCACAACACAGCTCATGTTGGGCATCTGATGCAGGGACCACGGGAAAGCCACATGCCTGTGGCCTCCCAGAGAATGGGTCTATTTGGCTGACAGAGGTGAGGAACCATTTCAGAAGCTGCTTGTGCCCAGGAGGGCACATGGTCCAGCAGCCTCCAAGAAATGTGGGACAGAGAAAGCTCAAAGGCTGCATCCTGCATAAAACATGAGAAGCAACAGCAAACCCCACATGTCCTGCCCATTCCCAGCCAGGGCTGCAGGGCAGCAGCTAGCATGCTCTGTTTTTTTTGTTTCTCTTTACCAGCTCCGTTATCACCCAAAGGTGTTTTGCACAAGGACAGATGAGCTGCCTCACCTTTCGGTGTACAGGTGGTATTGAGTTTCCAGGTTACAATCATTGTAAACCATCAGAGTCTTCTGGGTGCTGTACTTGACTGGGCACTTGGAGAAGTCCAGCTGGTCAGGGATCTCCAGCGTAGCTTGGGTACCAATGGCCCGAATTGGCACAACTATCCTTTCCATTCCAGTGATGCAGATGAGCTCATGGGAATAATCCTATAGGAAAAGAAACTAGCTCAGCACAGGGCATTCAGTGCATCCCCATGGCAGAAAAAGCCCCATTTCCTATAACCCTTCAAGGGCATCAATTTACCTATTCCACCCCAAAATGAACACTAAGTTCTACTAATATGTCACATTTTAAAGGCACCAATGTACTTTACAAAACCTATCTCAGTGGTATTAAGCTCTTGTGTCACTTGGGTCATACAGAGAACTGCCTTAGGCCACCATAATTTTTACTCTATATTTTAATGATGTTAAATAATTCCTAAGTCCCTTCTAAGGAACATGAAGCTAGGGAGCACAGGACATTCCTCTTTAGGTTTCTATATTCCAGCTGTTTGAGAATAGGACAAAGTGTTAAACTGACTCTAAGCAGCAAAAGGAAGATGAGAAAACAGCTGTACCCAAAGAGCTCCTGCACCTCTGGCCTGGTGTAGAAACATCACTTGGCTCAGAACTCCCCTCTAACTTTGCCTCTCCTACCAAGGCAGGAGAAGAACAGTGCTAAGAGATACCAAAGAGCCTATCTTTGTTTCCCTCTTTCCTTCCATGCCACGTCCTAAATCCTTCTGCATGAACAAGCCTCCAGATCATAGCACTGAGATCAGACTTGCCAGGGCCTCAGCACTGGTATTCAAACCTCCACACAAAAGCACGTTTGGCACGGAATGGGTTCCAGTTAACAGCAACCACAGTGACAGGCACGAAGACAGAGCCACAGCAGTGTCACTGTCACAGGCTCTGGGGTCACAGGTCTGCCTGCAGGTTGTACCTGCACTACACGAGCTCTTTCAGGCAGGTGTCCAAGTTCCTGAAGCTCACCAACCTCCTGCTGACTAAGGGCCCCTAGAGCTCAGTGTGCCTGTGCCAGGCTGGGTTCACGGGCACAGCACATCCTCTGCCCTGGCCTTGCAGCTGTATCATGGTTGCTTGTGCTCTGGGACAGAACAACTGCAAGGCGGGAGAACAGAGGGTGGGAAAAAGCACCTTCTTTGCTCCAGCCCAGGGCGAGGCAGGGAAGCTGGTGCCAGTCAGGAAGGAGGAAAGTTCTCTGACCTCTTTTATCCTCTACTATTTTCCATAATAATTAAACCCCTTTCACTGTACCTAGAGATGGCCGAACATCTATCAACACACCTCTGTCATTTTCATACTGTTCCCTGTGCATATTCCCTTGGAAATGCTCAGCAATGTGCAAGGAGGGGAGGCAGAGCCTGTCAGGCCTGGGTGCAGTGCCTGACAGCACAAGCCAAGGTGTGACTGGCTGCAGGCTGCCTGCCCACAGCCTGGAGCTAAGCTCACAGCATGGGATGGGCCATACCCAGAGTGCAAGGAAAACATTGGCTTTGGAGATAATTCTGTTTTGGCTCCTCCAGTCTCACCTGGTTCTTGTGAGGGGTGAAGCGGATGCGCACAGGGGAAGATGTGCCTGGTGGTATGATGTGGTATGCTTCATTGGGGCACGCCAGCTCGAAATAAGGCGATCTCGCCATGGAGATCTTCACCAGCCGATTAAACTGCAGAAAAGAGATAAAATGAAGATTTTGCCTCTTGTGGAAACAGGATGAGAGAAGACCTGTCTGTGCCCTGGTGACATCCTTCCTTGACCCCTTTTCCAAAGCACTTGCAGCTGTGGAGGTACAGGCACGTAGTTCACAAGGATGAACTTGAATCCCTTCTGTCTGGGTCCAGCATTTTGGCTAGGGGCAGTAGGGCAGTGCCTGGTAGGAAGGATGGGCTGAACAGGTCAGCACCAGCAGGATGGAGACAGAGCACCAGAACCAAGTAATCTGCATACTCAACAAGGCCAAAAAACCTGCTGGCTTCTGTTTGTAGTCAGTCAAACAGTTGTGTTCCAAAGGAGGAATGTGCTACCTGAAAGCAAAACAGCACATTATCCTGGGGGAAGGAAGAAATTCCCTTCTAGCAGATCAGGTTTGGGTAAGGCAGTTCTTGGGATACAGTCATGCAGGCAGACCAGCAAGACAGGAGACCAAACACTGTGGCCTTACTGGGAATAAAAGCAAACCTTAAAAGCAGAAGGAACACAGCAAGACAATTCCTAAAACAAGGAGTTGGAACAGAGAATTTAAATGGGCAATAAAGTAGCAAGGAAGAATCACAAAACAATGAGAGCAATCAGCTTGCCAAAGGTGACAAAAACACAGACAGGCTATGCCTACTGACTGTGAGCTTCAAAGGCATTTTCTGCCTGGAGAAACACTCACTCACAGTGTGGTTCCAGTATTAAAAGCCAGTCTTGGCTCTCCAGGGGTTCTTGCTGCCTATGCAGCCTAGCTGGGCTGCTGGATATCCCTTTAGGATACACAGACACAGCAAACATACATTTTCTAGCACACAGCTGTCACACTCTGAGCACCAAAATGCTCTCAAAAAGTCTAAACTGGATGAATTTGACTCTCTCCTGTCTCTTCCCACCAGCCCACTCTTGGCACAAGCCTCATTTGAGAAAATGTTTCCATTACTGAAATTCAAATGGTCTCCGATTTTTAGTTTTCCTTTTTACATTGGAACATAACTGTTGATGTTTTTCAGCTCTTTCCCTCTCAGCTTGGGAAACTGCAAAACAATCACAATTTCTTCAAGTGAAGGTGAAAACCTCAGGAGCACATAGCCTTGAATGTGCTGTTTTTCTCCAAAGGGAAAGCAGAGAGCCATGCTGCTTTTGGAAAACCTGAGCAGAGTTGGATGAAGCTTAGCAAGAGCCTGAAGTGGCACCTAAAGGCCTCCTGCTGCTTCTGCTACATCAATCTGATTCCAGAACTGTTTCAGAACACATTTCCTGCAGTACCAATGCCATTAATTATAAGTGATTCCAGCATAAAGTGGAGCCCCTTTAGCTTTGACTGTGACCTGCACAAAGGGAGCCAGACAGGCTGAGAGAGGCAGAGATTCCTACCAGGAACTAAGACTAGCCAAGGAGACACAGGATGTGGTATATACTCAAGGCAAGGTAGGAAGACATGTAAGAGCTGTACAACCCTCAACATTCCTATCAATTCAGAGCTTTCAAGAGAAGGACACTCCTTTAGGATAGATGTCATCAACTCTGGAGGCCCTGGAGCCTGCCTGAGAGGCAGTAATTTCCATGTTCTGGAGAGAAAGGCCCTCAGTTGTGAGAGGGACATTAAGGGTCTAGAGAAGAACAGCTTCTTCCCCCAGTCCTTTGCAGTTTTATGTTAATGTACCCCAGTTGTACTTCCCTGGCTGGCCTACTGGCCTACTGGCCTCTCCATCCCTTTTCCCCTTATATGTATGTTCCCTAGAATGTTCTCCCTTCTCTGCTTACCCATTGGGCCCATTTTGCTACAGTGTCCCATCCCCTCTACCCTACTGGTTGTCACCCTTTGCCCTGCCTTTGTACCACCCCTGAGCACTCAGCCCGTTGGCCCTGATGCTCTGCTCTGCCCCCTGTTCCCCATATTTAAACCTGGACCTTTCACTTTCCTTTTGTCTTTGTTCCTGGGCCCATGCCAAAATTCCCAGCACAGGAAGACTTCCACCATCTTGCAGAACAAAGGTGCCGAGACATTTTCTTCTGGATGTGCTGCAGCAGATAACTTGGCTTTGCTGCACGCTATGGGAATTATACCACTCTCCTCTTTCAGCACAGTGTTAAAACTCCACATCCCAGCACTTACCTTGTCCTTATTTATGAGAAACAGTACCATTTCAGAGACTTCATGAGCGACGAAGTTCTGAAATACTATCTCTGATGGGGAAACCTGGAACAAGCAGCTCTTTTTCAGGGGAGCTGATGACAACTGGAGAGGCAAAAGAGAGCAGGGAGAGGTTCAGCTGCTGGGAGGAAGGTTCATGAAGGAGAATCTTACACCAATCCCCAGTGAAGTACAAACTCTGGGTGAGCATATCTGCCCAGGCCACACTGGAGAAACAGCAGCTCACCCACCTCCACTCTGAGCTGATCAAGACCTGCTGGGCCACACAGAGAAAGCTCAAGCCAAACTGCTCTTTTGGCTTGTATTTCTCCAGGTTTCCTTCTCCAGCATGCCAGGCAGCGCTTACCTTAAGCACAGCTCTGTGCCCATGTGGTCACATAGTTCTAGGGCACTGACTGAGCATTCATGGAGCAAGTAAAACCCACAATTTACATCAGACTCCATGGGAAACGATTTTGCGATGTCTTGTACTCTGACATAGGAAAACCTAGGCCCACACAACTGCAAATACCATTTTTGATCTAGACATTTGTAAGAAGAGAACAGTACCAGAGGAGATGTGAGAGATGAGGCAAAATTTTGCTGAAGCTAAAACGTTGTTAAGTGAAAGAATGAAAGTTTTTGGTTCTCTGTGTTGTTGTTTGGATTGTTTGGATTTGTCCAGGTTGGTTTGTTGGGTGTTGCTGTGAGCTGGGAGAGGGACAGGCTTGAAGACCTGACCAAAAGGAAGTAGGATGAGAGGGGAGGGGACAGAAAAAGCTGGCAGGCCCGAGAGAATGTGAGTTCCCCAGTAGCCATCCAATGGCAAAGGGGAGGAGGGAGACACACCCGGCTCAGTTGAGTCGTTACTAATAAACAGTTTTCTTTTGCTTCTGTGATTTTGTTCCCTTTATATTTAAATGTTACTGCATTTCTAACAGAGGCAAAGGCAAAAATAAAGTAACACAGAAGTTGGGAAAAAGACAAATGAAGTGAATGCTGATTGAGAAATAAGGTTCATTTCTTTTGTCAGCAACTTGGGTAAAAGCAGAGTTGGTACTCCTTTTTCCATGAACTTTAAGTGGGTGCTCTCTTATAATCGATTGTGGCCATTTTATTTAATACCATTGTGGAGGCACATGTGGAATGACACAACAACAGCAAATGCTTCTGGAACATTGGAGAAAACTCCCCTGCTTTGTCTGTCTTCTCCAGCCACACTGCTGTCACTCCAGACACAAGCAGGTCCCCTGTGTGATTTCACAGGAGACACAGTCTGCTGAAGGGAGTGGCTGCAGCACACTTGTCCCTTAGCTGTGCCCCTCTCTGAGGTGTTCCTAAGGCCCCTGTCCCGGGCAATCCTTAACCAGTGTGTTACATGTCTCTTACTGACAATTTCCTGCTCAACAGCCCACCTCAGACATCTACCTATTTGGACAGTACTTTATACTGAGCCAGTCCTGCAAGAAAAGCACTTTAAACACACCTCTAAGTAGGCACTGATCCAGATAAAGCACATCTATTCCTCTCTGCCCAGGGTGAGTCCCCTGGCAGCCTGCAAAATCTAATACCCCATCAGGGTCTCAATACATTGTTCCAACCCAAAGCATTAATGCAATTAGTTCTGTTATATCTGAAGGAATTCCTGCAGGTCCCTTGATGGTGACCACACCAAAGCAAGAGGTGGCTATTTCAGCAGGAGAATGGCAAATGGCAATTTTGGGTCTCTATCTTTGTGTCCCCAGCCTTCCCCTCATTGGTTTAGCAATGGCAGCAACTCTCCAGCAAAGCCCAGCAGCTTCAGCAGAGGTTATTTGTGTTGGCTTAGTGCAGATCAGGACTCCAAGTCAACCACTACCTGCAGTTTGCAGTGACAAGAGGACCTGGACACGTAGGTATTTTGTTGGAGGCAAGCCTGTCAAAAGCACACACCCTCTTCAAACTTCCGTATCAAACAGAAAGGAAAAGAGCAAGAAAAGCCTACCTTTTGACCAGTCTTACTCGCTTCTAAAAGTGAGTGAATTTTGGGCAGAAAACTCCCCTCAGTGCTGGCCTGCTTCTTCCTGTTGAGAAACTTCTCCTTTAGGAAGGCAGAGGGAAGCAGCTGAAAGGCAAAAAAAAAAACAAACCAAAACCAGCTAGAGCCTCAGCAATGCCCTTGATCACAGAGGCTTTTCTTGGTCACTTGCTACTGATGAGTAATTTGTGATCTCATTGTCTAGGACAGTTCTGGAAGCCCTGGAAGTTACCTGCTGAAATACTTAGCATCAATAAATTAATAATACAGACTGCAATGCACATACTCCAACCACATGGCTCTGTCCCATTGGCTTCCCCGTGATTTGATGTGACACGTTCGGGGATTTCTGCTCTTTGGGTATTTGTTTCCTCTTTAGTGTCATTGCATTGAGGCAGTGACCTTTTCAGAGAGTGGGAAGGAGCTCTCAGAACTCCCCTAAATCCATCCCTGCACAACACTCAAAACTCACAGCGAGGAGAGAGCACTGCTGGGTGAGTCCAAGAGACACAAGAAAGCAAAGTTGTATCAAGAGTGAGGCGCACAGGAATGTGTCCAAGTTTTAGTTTTGTTAATTAGCATTTGTGTTCTCCTCCTTGGCTCACAGACCCCTCCACAGCAGAAACCAAAGGCATCTCCTTGACAGAGCCTCAGCACTGGGGCATCTTCAGTCAAGTGAGCTCCAGCCACCCAGGGGACCTTTATGGCCCTGACTCCACTGCTGTCTGCAGGGCTGGATCTGTGCCCCACACAGGAGATGAGAGACAGCAGCTGGCTTGGAACCTCTTCTAGCTGGGACCAGCCATGTCTCTCAAGGCTTTGGGCAGAGTTGGAGCTTCCCCCGTCTCACATGCCCGAGGGCAGGTTGGTCAGAGCAGCACAGGTGAGTGTCCAGTCTGACAGAAGGAATTACTGTGACAAAGGGAAAGGGAAAGCAGCATGTGCTCAGGGCTTCAGCTTTACATTGGCTGAACCTGGCTTAACTTGGCTCCGGTGGCACAGCCAGGCAAGGTGCTGGACTGTCCCTGAAGCAACACACGGTGTTCCCTACTGCAGCAGGACAGCCCCCACCGACAGGAGCACGGCACAGAGAGGTGGGGAAGGAGTCTGCAGCTTCACAGGGGGAGTTTCCAACCTCAACACAGCCCCAGTGGGTACTTACAGTAAGAGAGCTCAGTCTTTCCCTGGACAAAAGTCGAGGTGTCGGTGTCTTTTTCGGGAATGCAGAAGCCATTTTGGAGGGAGGATGTCACAGATGAGTGACAATGCCTCAACAAACCTGGAAGAAGCAATAATGGAACTTTGAAAATCCAGAACCCAATTCATGGCAGACTCAAGGGATATACTGGCGCTAAAAATTTTATATTATTTGAAAGTAGCTAAGTACTTGTTTGGCGTAAGTAGATAGTATTGTTAGGCCTCTCGTTGGACTTTATTTGAACTATATGGCTATGTTGTGCAATTCAAAGATGGATCATACTGAAACCTGGACCTGAACATTAATAATAGAACAGACAAAGCTGTAACTTGAATATTACTTAAATATTTTTAAGTGGACCTCCTCTTCTTTAGGCTAAACAACCCCTGCTGTCTCAGTTGCTCCTCACAGGACTTGTGAGAGACTGGAATGTTATGCCTAATGGCTTAAATATTGTTATAAAAGACTTTTTGCTTAATGTGACAAAAGTGTAAAAAATAAGCTGTGACCACCAAAGCCCACCCCTCCCTGAAAATGCCTCCTGACTGGAACTTTGGACTGTGAGTTAAGCCGCCTAAGGGAACTTAAGCCAAGATAACAGTGACACTATGGTCCTATTATCTCAGGTCTGGGGAGAAGTAAACAAGGCTGAGGGAGAAAAAGTTACCTGTGGGAATACAGCTAGAGAGCAGAACTGCTAGTACTGCTCAGCTGGTCACTACCGATGTGGATCTGTTAGCCGTAGTAGGCCGCAAGCCTTGGCAGGAGCGAGTAGGCCAAGCCTTGGCAGAAGAAAGCGGGATTTTGGAGATGGAATGTAAGGAGATAAGAAGGTGCTTGGTACAGAGTGCTTAGCCTGCAACTTCTAGGGGATTTATGAGAAATATTTTATCTACCTGGCTAGCTTAGATGAGGCCTAGATTGAGCAATGCTATCTAGTTACATGTAAGCAATATACCTTAGTTACACAAATATTATTGGTGGGCTATTTTTAGTATCAATAGAAAAAGTATATAAACTTTGCTTTGTGAATCAATAAACGGCTTCATGGCACCTTGCAAATCATGAAGACCCTGTCCCTTCTTTTACACCGCCGTCAAATGGTGCCCTGTGTGAGGACTGCAACTACCGGATGGCGGAGTCCCCAGTAGGACGAGACTCCGCTCGGAAGAGCAGGAGGGAGGATACGCTTGGAGAAGCGGGAGACGCTCAGAGAAGCGGGAGATGCTGGCCAGCAACAAGTCTTCAACCCCTCTGGAAAAGAGGTGAGCCACAGGGGCTGGTTCCCCTGAATTCTAATTTGCTACGGGGACACATGGGACAGGCAATGTCCAGCGATGAAAGGGACGTTTTTGAACTTATGCTAAAACTGTTACAGCAGCATGGCAGATATCTGCCTTCAAATCAGTTAAGAACTTTATTAAAATGGACATCATTAAAGCTGCCGGGAGTTTCCCGAACCACAATCTTTACAACAGATCTGTGGAATGAAGTGGGAGTGAAACTTTGGAATGCTGTAACTAAAGGAGACAAAGTGGCTGCAAATATGATTCCCTCTTGGAGGGTCGTCTTTGAAACTTTAAAAGCCCAAGAAAAATCACAGGCTCAAAATAAGGGGGATGCTCCCACCCCCTCTGCCGCAGACACTCAGAGCTCTTCGCAATCCAGAGACAGGAGAGACTGTTCCATCTCTCTCTGCGCAACCCACGGCACCCCCTCTCGCAGCCCCCACTGGCCCAGCCATAAGGGTGAGAGGCTTTTCACAAGCCATTGGGGCTTTTGCTGCTGGCTACGGCCCAGAGGTCAGCGAAGAAGAAGGAGAGGAGGATCCCTTTGATCCTGGGACTGTTGATCCTAATGATGAGCCAAATTTTTTTCCCCCTGACCCTCACGAAAACTGGGTTCGTTTGAAACAACAAGCATTAATACAGGGGGATCTGGACATTGCTGAAAATATTGTTGCTCCGGTTGTTTATTCGGGAACGCGAAAGCAGACAGCCCAATGGGAACCACTTTTTTTCCAAGAAATTAAGGAGCTCCGACGGGCAATTACTGATCATGGCATTGGCTCTCCATTTTTTACGAGCATTCTGGAATCCGTGCTTGCTGCCCACACAATGACCCCGCATGATTTAAGGATACTTGCTCGGTTGCTGCTAACACCTGCCCAATTTGCTTTATGGAAGAAAGAGTGGGAGAGAGGTGTGCAGAATTTGCTTGTTACTTATGTGGGTCATGCTAATACGGCTCTGGCAAACCTCACAATCAGACAGCTCATGGGGACGGGGCCACATACTGATCCTGCTGCCCAAGCCCGAGACTGCCCGAGGGAAGCCTTAGATGGAACCCGGGAAGCAGCTCGGCAGGCGTTCTTTAAGGTCCCTGATACTAAAAGACCCCAGAAAGCTTTTACCTCCATCACTCAGGAGGCACAAGAGCCATACATGCATTTTGTGGACTGCCTTAAGCAAGCACTCGAACGCCAAATCGAAAATGCAGAAGCTCGTGAAATCTTACTTTTGAAACTTGCTGTTGAAAATGCTTACACAGACTGCAAAAAACTCCTTAAGTCTTTGCCAAATCAAAACCCAACTTTAACAGTATCGGGACTTTAGAACATCAATATGAAACTATGGCCAAAGCTCTTGCTGTCATAAGAGGTCCCTCTGAGTCTGCAGAAGTCTGTTATGGGTGTGGCAAGCCTGGCCACTTTAAGAAAGACTGTTTGGCTCTGAAAAAAGCACCAACTTTGTGTCCATGATGTCGAAAGGGATGGCATTTTGCTAACAAATGTCATTCTAAGTATGATTCTGAAGGTCGCCCGATCCAGGGAAACTGGTCCCAAAGCGCGGGATGGCGCCGCCACGCTCCGACACAAATGCTCCGGCCGCCTCCACAGCAGATGCCATCGCAAGTGCCACCGCAGCAGATGCCATCACAAGTGCCACCACCGCAGGTGTCCCACGTAGCGTCTCCTCAAGTGTTCGACCAGCAGCCTCAAGTAGTGCCAGAATGGACTTGGCCACATCAGTCACAGTAACGTTACTTGATTCTTCTATTAATTTCCTCCCTACAGGAATCTTCGTATCACCTGGACTGCAAAAAGGCGTTTTGCTGATAGGGAAAGCTTCAAGTAACCCTGCAAGACCTTTTGTTCTCCGTGAAGTAATAGACTCTAACTATACTGGAGAAATAAAAATCATGGCATTTACACCCTTTCCCCCCTGTACTATCCCTAAGGGAACCTGCATTGCACAGTTAATCCCTTTCTCACATTATTCAGGGCTTGCTGCTGGGGCACAAAAAGGGGAGGAGGGGGAAGAATCTAATCCTACGCGAACTTCACAAATATTATGGGTACAGACAATTTCTGATAAGTGCCCCACTTGCAAATGCACCCTGTCACTACAGGGACAAAAAGTAGTAATCACTGGTATCATAGATACCAGGGCTGATGTAACTGTCATTTCTCAAGATAAATGGCCTTCTAATTGGCCCCTCACTGAAGTACCCCATGCCCTCACTGGAATTGGGGGGGTCAGCAAAAGCTTTCAAAGCCAAAATCTCATTCAAATCACAGGACCAGAAGGTCTCATTGCTTCTGTTAAGCCATTTGTTTTGTCTGTACCTATGGTGTTATGGGGACGTGATGTACTCTCTCAATGGGGTTTCAAAATTCAGTCTGATTTTTAGTTGGGGCCATTGAGGTGTGCAACACCCTGAAACTAACCTGGAAAACCACAACACCCGTCTGGGTAGATCAATGGCCCCTGCCATTAGTTAAATTGCATGCACTCACTGATCTTGTCCAAGAACAACTTCAAAAGGGACACATAGTCCCATCCACCAGTCCCTGGAATTCCCCTGTGTTTGTAATTAAAAAACAATCTGACAAGTGGCGTTTGCTCCAGGAACTCCTTAAAATAAATTGCTGTGATGGAGCAAATGGGGGCTTTGCAGCCCAGCCTTCCCTTCCCTACCATGATTTAACAGTCATTGATTTTAAAGATTGCTTTTTTGATATTCCTTTGCACCCTGATGATGCTCCTAAGTTTGCTTTTTCTGTACCTAGCACAAACATGCAAGCTCCCTTGCAGTGATACCACTGGGTTGTGCTTCCACAAGGAATGAAAAACAGCCCTACTATTTGCCAGTGGTTTGTTGCAAAAGTCCTCAGTCCTGTTTGCCAAAAAATGCCTGCTGCTTTGTTGTATCACTACATGGATGACATTCTAATTGCAGCAGAAAAACAGGAGGTGATGGAGGAAACCCTAGCCCTTGTCATTGTTGCTGTGACGCAGGCAGGACTTAGTCTTGCCTCAGAAAAAATACAACTACCTCCTTGGAAATACCTCGGCTGGCGCATTAGGACCCAATCCATCACTCCTCAGCCTTTGCAAATTCACACAAACATTCGTACTTTGCATGATGCTCAAAAACTTTTGGGAACAATTAATTGGGTTCGTTGCCTATTGGGAATTTCAAATGCAGACCTAAACCCCTTGTTTAATCTGTTAAAGGGAGACTCAAATCTCCAGTCCCCTTGTCAGCTCACTCCAGAGGCTTGCCAGGCGCTGCAGAAAGTAGCTGATGCTATCTCAAGCAGGCAAGCTGCCCGATGGGCCCCTGAGCTGCCTTTCTCTTTAATCATTCTAAATCCAGCTAAGCAACCACACGCTTTAATTTTTCAATGGGATCCTAAAGCGCCAGACCCACTGTTGATTATTGAGTGGATTTTTCTGTCACATCAAATGTCCAAAACAATCAGTACTCAACATGAAATGATGGCATTACTTATTATCAAAGCTCAAGACAGGTTCACCACACTTGCAGGTGTGGATTTCAATCTAATCTGTCTACCTGTTACTAATGTTTATTTGCAGTGGCTACTGCAGCAGTCGGATACGTTTCAAATGGCTCTTGCAAATTTTTTCGGACAGCTTTCTTCACATCCACCAAAGTACAAGCTCGTGACAGCAAGCTTCAATCTCCTGATGCAGCCCAAAAGGAGCGAGATTCCGTTGCAAGCTTTAACTGTCTTCACAGACGGATCTGGCCGCACCCACAAATCAGTGTTACTTTGGTGGGATGATGACCTCAAACTATGGAACTCAGATATTACTACTGTTTCAGGTTCTCCCCAAATAGCTGAATTAGCAGCTGTTGTGCGGGCCTTTCAAAAATTTCCTACCCCTTTCAATTTAGTAACTGACTCTGCTTATGTTGCAGGATTTGTGGAGTTGAGCTGAAGCTGCTGTACTTAAGGAGGTACCTAATGCAGAATTGTTTCAATGGTTACAACAGCTTGTTTTTCTTTTTAGATACTAGACAACATCTATATTTTGTAACGCATGTTCGTTCTCACACAACGTTACCTGGTTTTATTACAGAAGGGAATCGGCAAGCAGATTTACTTACTATGCCAGTTCAAACAACTCAGCCTGTATTACCAGACTGCTTTGCTCAAGCAAAACTCAGTCATTCATTTTTTCACCAAAATGCTGCTGCACTTGCACGCACCTTTGATTTGAGCACTTGCCAAGCCTCCAGTATTGTGGCTGTGTGCCCAGACTGTCAAAGACATTCCTTTCCCTCCCTTGCAGGAGGTGTTAACCCTAGAGGTCTCCAAAGCCTTCAAATTTGGCAAATAGATGTTACTCATTTTCCTGAATTCGGCCGACTTAAATATATTCATTCTTCCATTGACACATTTTCCGATGCCTTGTTTGCATCCTGCCACACTGGAGAATCTGCAAAAGATGTATGTCGCCACTTTGCGAATGCATTTGCAGTCTTGGGGATTCCCTCTGAAATTAAAACTGATAACGGCCCTGCATACATTTCACAAAGAGTTGCAAGTTTCCTTGCTCTCTGGGGAGTGTCTCACAAAACAGGGATTCCTCATTCCCCCACAGGCCAAGCTATCATTGAAAGAGCTCACCGTTCACTTAAGCGTCTTTTGTTACAACAGAAAGGGGGAATGGGGAATGCCACCCCAGCTGAAAGGTTGCAAAAAGCATTGTATGTCTTTAACTTTTTAAATTGCTCTCTAATGGATCCTAATCCTCCAATTGTTAGGCATTTTGGCAACAATCCTCAGTTAGAGGTCAAACAGAAGACTCCAGTCCTTATAAAGGACCCAGAAACAGGTAAGATCAGGGGACCCTATCCCCTTGTCACCTGGGGAAAAGGGTATGCTTGTGTTTCCACAGAGAATGGCCCAAGGTGGATCCCGGCCAGGAACGTGAGACCATTCCGAGAATCCTTGTAACTTCCTCAGAAAGAGGACCACTGTAGTCCTGGCATCTCACCAGAGATCCCGACCCAGCCATCCTCGGCTCCAAACCCAGATCCTGCCGGACCATCGTCTGGATCAGCTTCTCCTTGATATGAGAGGGCTCATCAACTTCACACTGCTCTTTGAATTCCGTGATCATCTGACTCCAGACACAGTTGAAGACATCATTAAAATACAGATAACTCGTCGAGAACGACAACTGGAACAGCTAGAGCGGGAACTTGGACTTGAATGCAACCCTATACCTTGTTTTATTTGTAAGGAAAGCTGGCATCAGGTGTGGGTTTTGTGCAGGTGTCGTAAGTGCCATGTACAGCGGTACTGTGTTGCCAGCCGCCGCTGTGGTCATTGTCCTAAGTGTGCTCCTTTGCGGTATTCCTTTGGTAATTGTGCTGTCTTGAAATTTGTGTGTGGGCAAAACCATGGCTGGCTTCCGCATCAATATTTCTGGGAGCCGTATTCGACTCCTAAAGCTAGTCCTTATATTAGGACTCGGCCTTCACGAAGGACAAGTGGCAATACTGCCACCCCTTCCAGAACGTAATGTTTGGCTTACGCTTGCTGATGCTCTAAATGAATCTACACTGTGCCTATCTATGACTTCTCCAGGTAATCCTTTTCAAACTTGCTTAATAGCTGTGCCTTTAGAAAAATATGAATGGGATGCTTTATATAATCTAACTATGCACAAAAATTGCGATGCCCCAGGTCGAATGGAACCCATAGGGTGGTGTCAGGACAAACACAGAAAGAATAAGGGTGAACCAGCTGGATGGTATTTAGCAAATGAGAGCTATTTAGGTGTGAACAAAATAGGAGACTTTTATCCTATACCCCTGCAGCCCCAAGAATTAGACATTTTTGGATACATGCAATCTTTTGCATGTTTCTTTTTTGATTTTTCTGGTAGACCCTCTGCCCAACTAGGATTTGGCCTTGATGTCACAGGTACTGGAATTTACTCTAATGCTTCTGCTTGGTGTAATCACATTCTGCCTCAGCACATTTAACCTGGAAACGGTGCAATTAGATTAATTGATAACATCTTTTTAATATGTGGAAATAGAGCCTGGAAAGGAATTCCAGGAAAGGCTGTAGGAGGGCCTTGTACATTTGGCCGACTGACCATGTTTCATACCCTGCAACATAATCTGACAGCTCTGCACAGCATAGTGCAAGAAAAGCGCAGCACCCACACCTACAGCCCAAATTGTGATGATAATGTAGAAGCTTGGAATCTGGGGGCTAGAATTTTTGCTTCAATTATCCCATCCATTGGAACTGCACATGCTTTGAAAACTTTAAATAATCTTGGCTGTTGGCTTGCAAAACAAACTAATGCTACTAGCTCTGCTTTAACCAGCTTACTAACAGATGTTGATAGTGTAAGGCATGCTACACTTCAGAATAGAGCTGCTATTGAGTTTTACTTTTAGCGCATGGGCATGGCTGTGAAGATTTTGAAGGTATGTGCTGCATGAATCTTTCTGATAACTCTCTGTCCATTCATGCTAGTATACAAGCTCTCTGAGACAGTGTTAACAAACTAAGAGTTGTAGATGACAATGACTAGCTTGGCAGTATACTCGGAGGGTGGGGACTTACTGGCTGGCTTAAGCATTTAGTAAAAACTGGATTTTATGTATTAGCTATGCTACTTCTTTTAGTTATATGTTTGCCCTGTATCTTGCAATGTGTGCAAAAACTGATTGATAAGTCAACAAAGAAAATCTTATTGGTAGAACAGAAAGGGGGAGATGTGGGAATACTGCTAGAGAGTAGAACTGCTAGTACTGCTCAGCTGGTCACTACTGATGTGGATCTGTTAGCCGTAGTAGGCCGCAAGCCTTGGCAGGAGTGAGTAGGCCAAGCCTTGGCAGAAGAAAGTGGGATTTTGGAGAAGGAATGCAAGGAGATAAGAAGGTGCTTGGTACAGAGTGCTTAGCCTGCAATTTCTAGGGGATTTATGAGAAATATTTTATCTACCTGGCTAGCTTAGATGAAGCCTAGATTGAGCAATGTTATCTAGTTACATGTAAGCAAAATACCTTAGTTACACGAATATTATTGGTGGGCTATTTTTAGTATCAATAGAAAAAGTATATAAACTTTGCTTTGTGAATCAATAAACGGCTTCATGGCACCTTGCAAATCATGAAGACCGCGTCCCTTCTTTTACACCGCCGTCAGTTATCCACAACAAAGCCAAACCCAGCAGCTGTCCTGAAAATCAGTTCTGTCTGGGTTCAGGGTGGGGAAATCATAGCCACAGACTCATCTGCTGAGACCAGGTTTGTACATGAACCTTTTATCGACAGAGGGAGAAGAAGGAAATTTTGGGTGTGTGGCATAACCTCTGGTAACAGGCAGCGGACATCCATCCTCCCTCACACAAACTGGCTTGGCTCTAAAATTCCCCACCCCCAGAAGGCCACATCCAGGGGACATTCCCGTGAGGGACAGCTGAGGGGGTGTCATAACCCATCACAGTGCCCCCAGACCATGCCTGAGGCCTTGGACCAGATGACTGCATGGAATGCAAAGCAACACAACAGATCTGAAAATCCAGAACCCAATTCATGGCAGACTCCAGATGTACTGGTGCTAAAGATTTTTTATTATTTGAAAGTAGCAAGAGACAGCCAAACTTGCCCCACCCCAGGGAGGTACGTGGGCAGTCCCACCTTGCCCAAGTCTGTACTAATCCATTGGAGTCCTATTTTGCCGGACCTCACCAGAAAAAAGACCAGAAGAGGATTTAATTGTATGCCAGTGGGATCCATGGAAAGGTGATATTCTCTACTTAATCTGTCTCTATCACTCTCTTTCTCCCTCCCTTCCTATTCTCCCCCTCCAACCCCACCCCCATCTTTTTCAGTTTCTTTCTTTCTCTCTCTTCCTCATGTCTTTACAAACAAGCTGTGGGTCTGCTGGTAGATAAGACTAGCACTGGGAGACAGAAGAAACAATGGGATTTATTCCACTGATTGATGAATGGGAAAAGACATTTGCCTTTACAAACAACTGTAGGTTTGTTGATGAATGAAACTGGGTATTGGAAGATGAAAGAAACAATGGGGGGAAACCATGAATTCTATAAGAATTAAAAATTAAAAGGAAGGGTTATACATTAGAGGGCAATCTCAGGTCTCAGGCGTTCTGGGAAGTCTGTGCCTCTCAAGTACCTCAGTCAAAGGGGAAAGAGAGACGGAAATGCGGCCCGGGAAACAAGATAAAAAGGAGGTTGCATCCTCCAGAAATCTGAGAGATCCCAGGGGATGCCCCATGGCCTCTCCTTTTATTCGAATAAATCAAAAGGGACGCCTCTGTCTCCTTTTGGGACATAAACCTCTAGTGTTTGTGGATTAATTTTCCTGGCACTCACATTTACTGTTTCATAAAATTCAGACTTTTGACTTTGGCATATGGTCTCATTTGCACCTTAATTCAGAGGCATCTCCTTAATAATTTTAATAACCAGATCATAGCAATCCACTGAAACTTGAACAGAACTCATCCACCTTTAAGCAGTTTAAGTAATCACTATAGGGAAAAAAACGTATAGACTAGTATATTTAGGAAATACTGCATTCCTTCAGTGAAAAAAAAAAAAAGCCTTATCAGTAGACCACTCAGCTGTACATGCCACTGAACAGCTGCACCCAAAGACTGGCATTATCCCATCCTGTATTTCCCTTTGGCATTCTCTTTCAGAGCACAGATGTGACAAAACCAAAAAGTACAACTTTAGTCAGTCTTTACCTTCAAGTGAAATTCAGGACTCGTTCGCAGAGACCAAAGCTCTGCGAATTCATGGTTCGCTCGCAGAGACCAAAGCTCTGAGAACAACTGGCAACTGACGCAGATTAGCCGCCCGCACACGCTCCGGCTGCGAACCGCGAGCCAGGAGCGCGTTCAGCGGGAGCGGAGGCCGCAGGGACGCCACAGACGCGGGGGCCGCGTTCGCGGTAACCGGGCAACCACGGCACCCGGCAGGCGGGGCGGGGCCGGGCCGGGCCGGGCCGGGCTGGGGACGGCGGAGCTGGGCGGGCCTCGCTCCTTCCTTCCATCTCGCCTCACACCCCCTTTGGTTCCCCTCTCGTTTCCCCCTCGATCCCGTCTCGATAGCGCCGAGTTCCCCTCTCGATCTCGCCTCGTTCACCCCTCGGTCTCCCCTCGATCTTAAACCACTACTCAATACTTTTTGGAGTCCAAGGGATCTGCCAATATGACTGGTGTTATCAGTGCTCAGATACACAGGTGAACCTTAGGCAAAAGTTCAAATTCAAGGGCACAGAGAAATATGTTACCTCACGTAGGATTTTTAGCTGGGAAAGGTTTACTAAATTTCTTTTCTCTAATGGAGATTGCCTGTATATATTCTTGGTGGTCTGTTACTGCATTTTCATATAAGTGTCTCTTGCATATTAGTGCATGAGTGGCATTTGTGGCAGTAATTACTCGTGGTTTCAAGGGCAATGTCACATGTGTTTAGTGTCTCTGTCTTTGCTGGCAGTTTCATCCACTAAAGTTAAATGGTTTTTTTCACTCAGAGGAATAGCTAAAATCTCCATCGCTGTGGCAGAATTCTCTGGAGTCCTTAAATCAGAACGGTGACATGTATCAATAACAACAATTTTAGGTGTGGTAAGTGAAGTGACAAGAGAATTAAAGCATACCAGCAAGGTAAAGAAACCTGTCTTAAAAGCCTCTGCCAGGTTTTCACTGTGAAGAATTTAATCTATTTTATGTTGAAAAGGCAAAAATATATTTCAGAGCTTTCTGTAAACTGGAAGCCAATTTATCCTGTGTGGAATCTATTGGTTTCTAAATCTATTCTAAATCTTTTATCTTTTTATTATTATAATTTTGTTTTAGTACACTGCAATATTGTTTTTATTAAGGAAGGAAGGCTTCATGATTATATAGCCACTAAAACAACCTGTGACTTTGGGCTGTTCTGGTCAGAACAGTATGGTAACAGATGGGGATAAGTGGGAACAGTGGATTTATACATGCCAATATACTGCAGGAGTGGTCTGGAATGTGATTAATTCTTTGCTCTCCACATCTCCTCACATGATGATAGCACCCATTGTCAGTCCTGATCTCTGTGCCTTCTATAGGCATAAAAGACTTGTGCTGCTTGCCCAGTGCAGGTAGCTGGAAATGCCACTAACACAAATAAATCTCTAGCCAGCTATTGTAGCTTTCATCTTTTCATTCGGACCTTTCAAGGCCTTTTTTTATGTGTGGCTCAGCTTGTTCAGATCAATGAGAATCATTAACTGATCTTTTTAAAAATTACTTTTTTCTTTGTCTTCCAAGTACAAACAAAATCCATCAGTTCACATATAACTAACCAAGTAACGAAATTAGTTTTAATGAACCATTTATGTGGTGTGGGAGAAATTTTTCATTTAGATCCTTTCAGTGAATAATGTAGGTTGAAGTAAGAAATTATTGTAACTAACTCACATTAACCATTCATAAGTACTTCCAGGCTTTAAAAAAAACTTGTGGTTT